>NC_092801.1:4037609-4203402 GCF_918797505.1 Bemisia tabaci | reverse complement strand
TGAATTCCGCTTCGTTCAATCCTCTGATGGAGTCTATCGTTGTAGCTTATCGCTAAGATTTTGCAGGGAAACACTATGTTCTAAGCACATGTCAAAATTAAAATAAAATGGATTGCATTTTGCAAAAAGGAACCACTAGCATTGCAATGTTGCTAAGATTGTGCAACTTCGTTTGTCTTGGAGGAAAAACCCGATTATCCCTTAATAGTTTCTATTTTACTCGCTAAAAACTGTAAATTTAAGACAAAAATGACCATCTGAATTTCATAGTTTTTCACGATTTCCGCAATTTTATCGCAAAGGATGAAGTTGCACAATCTTAGCATCATTGCAATGCTGGTGGTTCCTTTTTGCAAAATGCAATCCAAAAGTGCATCGTATTCCAAGATAACGCTAATTTTCCTCCCGGCTGATTTATATAATCTATAGACGAAGCGATAGAGAGAGGAGACCCTAGCGAAAATTGAGTGATCCCATTGGTTGAAACGGGTCTGCCCTATAGATTGACGGGGAAGATGATTGACTAAATATGAAGCCTCTCGTTAGTTGCTGTTAGTTAGTTCATTACGCCCTTCCTTCGTGTATTATTGAAATCACTCGCCTCCACCAATAGGATCACTTTGCTCTTATTCGTCCTCTTTGTTCGTCGATTTGTCTATTATTTTAATATTCTGCTCGCTGCTTATTTAAGCGTTACATCTCTTGCTTGAACACTAAAGGGTCGGTCGCACCCAGTCTTCAAAAGCCCATCCCGCCAATGCGCATTTCGCAAATGTCTCCTTCTAAACCAAGGCAATGCAACCCCTTTGCAGCGGAGTTAAAATTGTTATCGCTCGACACCTGGGTGATAGCTGAAGGCGCGGCCTTCGATGAGCACCAGTTTTGAGCGACCAATTATTGAAGCGCATGATCACATGTGTGTCATTTTTCAGACTATGTATAAACATACTTATTTTAATCAGGGTATGTAATGCGTAATAAGATTTTATCATAGTATCTTCTTTCATTACTCAATTTACAATTATATCTACGGTATCTCACAATGGCAGAATAGGTATCCTATAACCGATCAATTAAAAAATACTATGAATTTTTTATCCACAGTACTATTATTAATTATTCCTCCTCAATCTTCTAAGTGGCTTAGATGTATTATTTCTTATCGACAATTTTAGGAGTGACGCCGGTAATTGGTTAATCTCCTTTTTCATACTTTATCACCTAGTGATAACCGATTGTTCTTCATTTCATGACAAAACTATTTCAATTTACTTCCTTTTGAAAATCTACAGCTTCATCTTTTAGAATTTAAAATGCTCTAAATGACTAACATATTTGCCGCAAACAAAAACCTGCACCGGTTGCCCAATACCGACTTTAAGAAGGAAATATTTTTTTCGGATTCATTACGAAGCTCTTATCATGAAATTATCTTTACGAATGCCTGAATATCATCCTGAAGTGAATATTGCGGATTTTTTTTTAGAAGTGCCCCGAGATTCAGAAATTATTTATCATGATCTATATGGACTGATTGAATAGGTACTCCAAAGAGAGCTACATAACCTTCTCAAACCAAGGGAATTTATTTTCATGGATTACAAATGAAAAGTGAAAGAAAACTAACTAATGAATCGAGTTAAAGCCCTGGATAGACGATCAAATTCTGAACCAATTCCGATCAAAGTATAAATGCTGATGACTGATGGTCACCATCTACCATCAAATTTTGACGGGCCGCACTATTTCGTTCAAAGTAAGATCAAAATGGAGTGCCACCATTCATCATTTCCTGCCACAGGAAACATTTCTGCCAAGTTTTCATTTTACAAGTAATTAAATTAATGCATGGGTTTAAGACTGATGACTCCCGACACTTTGATGGTAATTGGTTCGGGAATTTGATCGTGTATCGAAGCCTTTAGAGAGGATTGCCGGAAGGAATTACAGTTGCAACTCACCAATAGCGAAAAATTCATCTTGATTGAAAATCGCACAATTTCACCAGATTCAGGGAGGAAACTGTATCGAGTTGATGAGCTCCGATTCTTTTATATGGGAGTGCCAATGTTAGGGAGGCTCTCCAAATTAGCGACCCAAGTTGCAAAATCGTGCTTCAGCATGGTAAAATTTCAACAAAATCGTGCACGCCAGGCGGAAATTTGGCTTCGTTAAAATGATTCACTCCCCCGCTAATTGCCCAGACTGTGTTGACGGTTTAAACCCCTTATCAAACTTTGCTCCGTCAGGATGAATCAACTTCGTCGTTTTTCGTTTCTGCCCAGCGGGCCGATTATTGAAATTGATAGACAAAGCTAAAGACAAAGATGAAAAAAGGGATACGGTGGGATCCAGGGTGGCATGAAATGTAAGAAAGAAATGAAAGATTGGAAATTTCAGTGAAATATTTCATGATGCTGTGAAATATTTCATATTTTCAGGGGCTAGAGTATGCAACCCGCACTCAAACACATGAATAAAGAAGAGTCACAATTTTTAAATTTTGCGAACATGAAAAGGAACTGGTATTGTTGCGTCACCGTTACCATAGAAATGCAGTTTTTGACCATCTTTTCAGTGTGTATCAGAGTGGTGGCTTGAGTGGTTTTTGATTGTTCTTTGCTTCGTACATTTTCTACTTTATCATCCCTTTGGAGTCAAGATATCCTTAGTCTGTTATGTTCAGTATTTGTCATCTCAGTATCTATCATTAAAATACGTGTGTTCTGTAAGTCAATTGCATTTTTTCTTATGGTATTATTGCACTAAAGCTCATGTTCCTAGCATGAGATTGGAAGGGGAGATAACCTCATCTTTTTGGAATAAAACATGGAGAAACAGGTATCTTTCGATAGCTTTCATAAAGTTCTGAAATTTCGTGAAATATTTCACGTGAAATTTTAAGATTTTATTTTTCATGAAATTTTACCGGACCCTGGTGGGATCCCATCAGTCGAAGCGGGTGGTTGCTATGGACGAAGGAGAAGAATAATAGACTAACTAAAGGCAACCCACGAGAAACGCCATAGTTAGTCCACGATTTGCTCCCTTACTCTACAGGAACCGCCCATTTCAGTTTCTCATTAAATTTTTCTAAGAAACTAGCCGGCATTTTCTCCTAAAACCGTCAACCAAAGGCCATGGTTATTTTGTGTGTTCACCTCCCGTATTAATCAAACTTTTGTGTGATAAATTCTGTGTGTGTGTAGCCGGTCATAAACCCTCAATGGTTTTGACATTGATGGGCAGTTGCTTAATCATGACCTCACTAAGTCTGCGGTCTTACTTAGTAGAATAATAAATTATCAGTTTATGACTGATCATTTGATTATTGGTGTCCAGGTGGGTTATTTTTCTTCCGATTTTCCGCGATGCACGATGCGCCAAGCTTACGTCCTTGCCTCAGCGAGACGCAACCGGACATTTGCCAGCATTTTGTGACTTTTACTCCTGACTTGACTTGAAACGTGAGGTTCTGCAGGGAAATAAGTTAGTGACGTGGAACACGGGCCAATCGAGAAATACGTTTGCCTGTAAATGAATTCGGTGAAAATTTATTCAAAAGAAGTCCAGTAGCGTGGCGTGAATTGCGATATATCGATTGCTATGCCATTTAAACCTATGGTAAAGAGTCGATTATTAAGAAATTCGCTGCGAACACCCTGTTTATCGATCCTTTTCCATAGGCTTAAATGGCATTACAATTGATATATCGCAGAGCACGCCACGCCACTGAAGAAGCCTACCGATACAATAGAATAATAAACAACACTAAAACCCCGAGACGTTTTGACTCCAACCTGAGTCATTTTCATTCGGAATATGAATTAAAAAATATCGATGAAAACACCTGAGACCTACACTGCCATGCTAAGGAAGAACGTCGTATGAACATTCGAGAGTTGCAAAATTTCCTTCGATAAAATGTTATTTTTTTTTTTAGGAAAGTTATGAATGCTTTTCCGAGAAATTTTCAGGAACTTTAGGGAAAATTGCGAACAAAATTATCTGAAAAATTGGAAGAAAAATATTTACACATTTTCCCGAAAATTCGTGATTTACCGACGGAAATTTGGAAACGCCTGAGGGTTCATACGGCGTTCTTCCTTAGCACAGCAGTACATGTTGTTGGCTCAGATCCGAGAGAAAAAAAAGTCGTTTTTTTTTCTCAAGGGCGATATATCTCTATTGATATTGAGCGTAGAGAGTTGCTGCTTGAACAGATCTTATTATTTTTAGCTGATCCACAAAGCCTACCATCCAAATGCGATTCTGTGACCAGCGCAACGGACCCATTGTATTTGTAAAAATCCAACTGATTTCAACGAAATCTTTACAATGTTCCTAATCGTTATTTTCCAGTGGCGTGGCGTGCTTTGCGATACATCGATTGATCTGCCCTTTGAACCTATGTAAAAGGATCGATGAAAAAGGTGTTCGCAACGAACACCTTGATAATCGATTCTTTACCACAGCTTTAAATGGCGGTAATATCGATAATCGATCTTTCACGCCACGCCACTGTGAGCATGATTTGGACGTTCTGCGTGAAACTCTGTCGAAGAATAATGTAACAGAGTTCTTAAAGTCGTAACTTGTTTAATGGTCCATTCAATCCAAAGAAGCGACCATATAGAACTTTCCGAACTTTTCTCAGAAAAAAATATTTTATCAGGAGAACCGAGGCAACGTTGGCTGCTCATACGGCGTCGAAACACAGCATGGACCTTTTAAACCCCATTGTTCGATGCCGCGATTATCCTGACGCGAGTTCGAATAATTGCGCCAAACACGGTGCGGTCGGTGTCAAACTCATATCAGCGCCTACAAGATTGCATGAATACTTCTCGCATTGCATCAAACGCCATTTGAGAGTTATTTGCGATAACTATGTGACTACGAGTATAGGCACACTACCGCAAACTGGATTGAAGCGCATCACTGTGTAAGGATGACTCAACATTCGACCGCACTCCCTTCTCTGCCTTGCGCGACGCTAAAATCGCCGCAAAACTAAGACCACGCATCATTTCTTTTGACGGTCCCTGCCCGGTTTTTGTCATAATTAAAGGGTAGGGTAGGTGGGGGCAAAATGCCGCACCTACTCTATAGTTGAGTTTATCTCTTATCTCTCTGATTAACTTCATATAGAACTGGCTTACATATAAATAAAAAAATCGGTAGTTTGGTACACGTTAATTCGGTTCCAGAAACGAAAATGTTTGGTTCAACAAACCGAACTACTCTTAACCAATCGCAGTTTACACCAACGAACCGGTAAAACAACAATATTTTGGACAGGGTTTGCTTATATGGTTACCAGCTTTTATCAAATGTGTGAAGAGAGGTCGAGTAAAATTTTTGGCAAAAGTCGGACACTTTCGCGTGCTGAAGTTCGATTTTTGTACCGCAAAAACAGAAAGAATAAAATAACGGAGATTCTAGCCTCTCGTGCTCAAAATATTGAAGAGACCTTCAACACGTTATCCTCGTGCACTGGAAAAAAAAACTCATTGGGTCTAGAGTCCAGACTCTTAAAAACATCGACAAGAAAAAATACTCTTGATTCAATCGGATTTTCGCTTAGATCAAGAACCGAGCCTCTTAATTTGAGCGGATTTCCTTTTGATTTAAGCATAAATCTGATTGAATCAAGAGTATTTTTTCTTGTCAATGATTTCAAGAGTCTGGACTCTAGATCCAATGTGTTTTTTTTTTTTTTTTTTTTTTTTCTTTTTTTTTTTTTCTTTTTTTTTTTCAAGTGTACCCCTGTATCACGTTAATAGAGCGAAGTCTCTAAAATTTCGCAACCTTTAAAGGACAATCACAAAAATTGGGGGGGGGGGGGGGAGCTTCCCGAACACACTGTAAAAGGATTTATGTCTCACGCAAATCTTATGCACATAGCTCCTTTAAGCGCAAATACGTACATTTTACCGACGGATTTGCATGGAATCAATCTTTAAAATATCACGTTCGAAAATGCTCAATTAAAGTGATGATTGACGGTCGGTAACATTGAACCTGGTGATGAATTCATGAAAATTAAATCAACGGAAGCCGCAGTCGGTCACTGGAAAACAGGAAAAACGGAGGAATAAAAGAGCGGTTTTTATTTTTCTGGCCGGCATTTAAAATCCACGTGCGATCGGAACCGAGCCGAGATTTCCTTTTCAGCCGAATCGATCGGGAATCCATCCTCACGCACAGCCGTCCGCACCGTCATAAATATTTATTGCCCTTCATCTTTAATTAGATGTCCTGGTCTGTCTCTTTAAACAAACTGCTCGCGCTCAGGACGCCTCAATGCGCACGTATGCGCTTCTTGAATATGAGTACGGAGATGTTGCATGTGCGATTGCGATTTGACCATTGATTCTTATGTAAAAGTTCGCGAGAAACACGATGGTGCCACTGGTTTTCTCTGAAATCAACTCCCAAGCTCAAAAAATAGCTCATTTTCTTAAATTCTATTGCCTATATCTTGCGAAAGATTCTAAGCGTTTGCTCACAAAATTTCGATAGTGTTAAAAGATTAATTTCCTTTAAAAACTCAGTATTGTGATTCCAGCTATTGGTAGTTTTACGGAATGGAGATGTTGCATGTGTGAGGAATTTGCGATTTGACCATTGATTCTTCTGTAAAAGTTTGCGAGAAACACGACGGTGCCACTGGTTTTCTCTGAAATCAACTCCCAAGCTCAAAATAAGCTCTCAAGTTGAGGCCAAAATGGAGGGGATATTCCACGCTATCTTCAGAGTCCACGTCTACATCAATACAAACTCTCCATGCAAAGATAGGGAGGTAATACATTGACAGGGCTCCCACTTTATTAGGGGACTCTAAAACTGAAAACACGGGAACCCTGCTAATGTATTTGCATGGAGAGTTTGTCTTGATGTAGAGGTGGACTCTCAGGATAGCGTGTGGGACATCACCTCCATTTTGGCCTCAACCAGTGTTCCCGGGTGCTCCGTGTGCGAGATCCGTACGCTCTACCGCTCTCCGTGCTGCTATTGGCTGAGCGTCATTCTGTGACGTCACGCGTACGGATATTTTAAGATAGGGAAGCGTTTTTCCCATAAGGTTTTTGTCCGTACGCGGTCCGTGTCGGTATAGGGAATGTCCGCGCGGCACGGATAAATCCGTACGCCTGGCATCACTGGCCTCAACTTGAGAGCTTTTTTTGAGTTTGGGAGTTGATTTCAGAGGAAACCAGTGGCACCGTCGTGTTTCTCGCAAACTTTTACATAAGAATCAATGGTCAAATCGCAAATTCCTCACACATGCAACATCTCCATTCATAGAACTCTTATGAGAAAAACAGGTACTGGAGAGTGGTCTCTCTCAATGTATCAATACTGCCGTGCTAAGGAAAAACGCCTTATGAACCGTCAGGCGTTGCCAAATTTCTTTTGATGAAAGACGCATTTTCGAGAAAACTTACGAATATTTTTCCTCTAATTTTTCCGATTTTTAACTGAAAAGAGGTCGGGTACGGTAGGTTTGGGCCACCCTGTATGTGGAGTTGGAAGGAAAGTGAACTTAAATGGTTTTAACGCTCGGTCGGTGGATTTGTGAATGAAGTTTTTTTTTTTTTTTCTTTTTTGTAGAATTAAGGTATGAAGTGTGCGGAACAGAATTGATCCACAAACGGACCACCCGTCGGTACACAACTCTGTGCGGTTGCAATTGTGCTTGCCAGATGAGCTCACAAAATACTCTTTTCTGCCGACGGAGATTCACGAAGAGCTGTTAATTATCAAAAATTACGCTGCAACTTTAGTACGGTTCGACTACTGGCATCCGCGAAATCGGAAGTGCCGGCGCACAGTGGATCTAGTCAATGCAAGAAGTTGGACAAAATTCTGGAACTTTAAAAGCTCATGACTCCGCCTATACAAAACTTCAAGGCTCTGAAAGTGGTTCCATTGGTTTCGCCGTGAAATTTTCTACCAGGGACACCCCTTGGAATTTAACATGTGACGGAATAAACATCAAAGTTTGCGGTTTTAGTCAACAATTTCATGGCCGACCTCTCCGATTGGCCCGATCCACTGTGCGGCAGCTCTCGTTAGAATAGTCGATTGCGGCTAATCTGGTTTCCCGCTTGGTTTTTTCGCGGTCCATTTAACTTCGACGATGTCCAATAGGGGTTTCGAATCCATGGTCTTCCAGAAAATCGGATCTCGTCGAGATAAAACGACCGATTACAGCAGCCCGATTGTTGAAATCGAACAAGCGAAGACAAGTTAATTTTAGTATGATCAGTTTTGTTAATTTTCTGACACGTGATATGGAACCATTTACCACATAATCCATCACAATTTATCGCTTTATCACTGTTTTTAACAATATTTTGACATTTTTCACACGGAGCGTTACTATCTTCATCAGCAGCCATCTTGGAAATAAAGAATTAGATTGATTGTTCAGATGATTTCATTTGTTAGATATCACTAGCCAGTGCTCACACACGTACAGAACCCATAGTGAAGTACTTAGAATTTGGACATTCCCATTTGCTCTTATGTTGCTGTACGCTTATCGAGTAAACATTGCAATGGTAACGCATGTGCTAGAAGTATGACCCACAATTTATAATGACTTATCATCCCGATTGAATGATTTATCTCGTGACATTGCACCGTATGTGCATGGGTACATAGCGACCTTGATACTTGCAAGCACATGGCTAGAAAAAAATAGAGATATCGCAATCGAATGCGTGGCAACTATCTTAAGCTATCGTTTTTTCCCTTGCCAAGAGTTTCTTTAACCAACCCACTTCTCGGGCTCAATATTTTACTTCGATCTTCCCTCCTTACAATATATTTTAAGAAGCCCCGATTACTGTTTCAATTTCATCGTCTAAGTTTTTTATGATGCTGCAATGATCACGCCGGAGACGTTGATATAACGTGTATACAGACAGTAGAATATTAAGTTACTACTCGTATTTTTTTCTGATTTTTTTCATGACCTCACAAAAAACTTAGATTTTAGTAATGGTGATCAAAATGTTTAAGGAGAAAATCATTGATCTTATTTACCAGTCTCAATGTTTGAATTTAAAATTTCGTCGAGTTTACGGCTTCCGTGTCCTTAGTATGATCTTTGAAGGCGTCTTTCTGTAAACTATTGACTAGCCGCTTCATTTTTAAATCCGTGATGTGTTTGTACACAGAAATTTTTTTATCATTTCCGTAATGTTTCTTTTTTTAAATTCGATGATTTAATGGGTAAATGATGGCTTCGAATTTTTATAAAAATAAACGCAGTTGTGAAGTAGCTTCTTCTCAAAAAGTTTATTTATACACAATTCTCCAGGAGTTATAATAACCCCCAAATTTTCTTACACATATATCCACATTCAAAAGTAAACACTCTTAATTATGTAAAACTGATGAGGCACAACTATTCTTAATATCACAATAAAGACTTGGCGTAAGTATTGATGTGCCGACGACAATATTTCAACAAAATGAATAAAACCCCTTTCTTTTTCTCTTATATTTCGAATTCAGTTCAACGAGTTTTCCGCTTGGCAAATCTTATTCGCACATTAATTCGCAATTCACAAAGTTGTCCTCGAATTCTTCATAATAGTACCGTGACCCTAAACCACATATAAAAATTTTTAACTCGAACTAAATATTTCCAAATTTCGGATACAGTGGCTCAAGAAACCTTCTCAAAGAGTATAGTCCATTTCTTAAAACCCATGATTTTCGTCGATACACAACTTTTCCTGTAGGATTTTTAGCTTGATTTCAACACTAATTTTGTTAATACATCGAACCTTAACGTTAAAGTTTCAGTAATGCAGAACAATGTGGACTTTGCAACGCTGTAGCACCTAGATCACCTTTGTCTTCCAGCTGAAGCAGAAATAAAGTTACGTTCTTTCATCTAGAAAACGATGATTTGGACTACATTTTGAAATTAGGAACTATAAATTGTGCCTTAGCTTAAAACCATCGTATGTACCATTAGTTTCTCTATCCAGATAAGTGCTTTTACCGATGGGTCGGAGGTCATAGTTCCGAATTGCAAGATGAAGTCCATTTAGCCGAACCTCTCGAACTTGGACTTTTCGTTACTTCATTTCCGGTTGACGCCAACTGGACTACATTTTGCAATTTTGAACTATAATTTCTGGATCATTTGTAAAAATACTCATGTGTATAGGGACACTAATGACACATACACTGGGGGAAAAAAACAACACATTGGATCTAGAGTCCAGACTTTTAAAAACATCGACAAGAAAAATTACTCTTGATTCAATCAGATTTAAGCTTAAATCAAGAACTTAACCTCTTAATTTGAGCGGATTTCCTTTTGATTTAAGCTTAAACCTGATTGAATCAAGAGTCTTTTTTCTTGTCAATGTTTTCAAGAGTCTGGACTCTCGATCCAATGTAGTTTTTTTCCCAGTGTACGTTGTTTTTAAACCGGGCTGAAATTTATAATTCCTAATTGCAAAATGTAGTCCATCTGCCTGACCTTATTGACGATGATATTGATCGTACAACCACGCCTCAACGCACCGGGATTTCAGTTAAATCGTCTGGACTCTAGATCCAATGTAGTTTTTTTCCCAGTGTACGTTGTTTTTAAACCGGGCTGAAATGTATAGTTCCTAATTGCAAAATATAGTCCAACTGCCTGACCTTGGGATATTGACGATGATATTGATCGCAGAACCACGCCTCAACGCACCGGGATTTCAGTTAAATCGTCTGGACTCTAGATCCAATGTAGTTTTTTTCCAGTGTACGTTGTTTTTAAACCGGGCTGAAATTTATAGTTCCTAATTGAAAAATGTAGTCCAACTGCCTGACCTTGGGATATTGACGATGATATTGATCGTGCAACCACGCCTCAACGCACTGGGATTTCAGTTGAATCGTCTATCAGTATCTCCTCATCGTGGACTCCTTATAAGAGTTGGCGCCAGCGTTGGAACTGCTGTAGCTCGTGCTGAAGGAGGAACTCCCGGTTCTAACGTGCTCCTCATCCCGCTTGGCGTACCTGTCACCGACCGAGTCGATCCTGTGCCCCGGCCCGACCAAACCGTGGCCCTTGAGGTCGTGGTCGAGTTTCGTCTGGTGGCCGTAATCCAGACCGCCGTGGCCTAAACCGCTCTGGTGGCCGACACCGCTCGCGGAGTGCGCCACGCTCCCCGCGCTGGACTGGCTGAAACTCCCGGCCGAGGACTGGCTGAAACTCCCGGCGCCCGACTGGCCGAAACCCCCGCTCTGGTGGCCTAAGCTCGGGAGGCCGTAGTCCGTGTGGGGGCCGCCGCTGAAAGTGGGGGACCCGTAGCCGACGTCCTTGTGGGGGCCTCCGATGGAGCCTTGGCTGAAGGTGGGGGAGCCGAAACCTCCTGACCGTGGCTGAGACCCGGGGATCCGAGACCTCCGGACCCGTGGCTGAGACCCGGGGATCCGAGACCTCCTGACCCGTGGCTGAGACCCGGGGATCCGAGACCTCCTGACCCGTGGCTGAGACCCGGGGATCCGAGACCTCCTGATCCGTGGCTGAGACCCGGGCTTCCGAGACCTCCTGACCCGTGGCTGAGACCTGGGGATCCGAGACCGCCTGACCCGTGACCGAGACCTGAAGTTCCGTAACCTGAGCCGGAGTACCCGTGGCCCCCGCCTATCTGAGTCTTCTTGACGCTGTCGTAGCTGAGCTGATGTTGGCTCTCGAGGTCGACTTTGTGCTGGCTCTCGTACGCGCCGCGTTCGCCGTGGTAGTGGTCGCCGTGGTGGTGTGTGTGTGGGATCGGGGGCTCCGTGTAGGGTTTCAGGAACGGAGCTGCGAACCCTCCGCGGGAGGCTATAGCCAGAGCGAATCCCTGAAAAAAGCAACAACCGAAAGATGAGTTAACTGTTTGCAAGCACGTAGCCAGAGGGGGCTTAAGCTCTTTCCGAAAGCAAAAACAGGAGGGAAGAAATGAAGAAAAGGGGAGACAGAAAACCCAAAAAGGCGAGAAATGAGGAATTTTGAACTTTCAAAATACGTTGAAATAGATTTAAGATTTCAAAAATTATCTAGATGTGTTGTATGCAACAATTTTAAGGTATCGTAGGCTGAAAGTAAAAAAAGATACGCAATTTTTCTGCAGAAATTGATGGAAAATCTGCGTCACGGAAGCCTCAGAATGCGTCCAAATAGAATTAAAATTTCAATAATTTGCCGGGGAGGCCCCGGCCCCTCGAACCCCCCCCCCCCTCCCTTCTGAACCGGGAGTTATTCCGCTACCCCCGAACTCGACCCTTAGCCGGGGAGGGGGGGAGGGAACCCTGCTCATCCGACCAAGCCCCCCTCGAAACATAATCCCGGCTACGTGCCTGACTGCTTGTAACGAAAAGTAAGTAAAAGAGGATTTCATCCTTTTCAATATGTTCCTTTTTTGAGTCCTCAAAGAATTTGTAATAGATTTCTCACTAACGGTCGAAGTCGGAAAATGAGTATTCAGTAAGAAAAAGTACCCGACATTTTGTGTTCTTATGGGAAATGGAACACTAAATCACCTAAACGTGCGATTTTCTTTGGTTACATTGACCGAAGTTTGTGGTTGAAAATTTGAAGCCTTGCTAAAAATCAGGCGCGAGAACCTGGATTGCATCGATGACAGTGGCGATGCGTGCTTTGCGATCTATCGATATTTCCCCATTTGAAGCTGTGGTAAATAATCGAGTATTAAGGTGTTCCCCTGTTTATCGATACTTTTACATAGGTTTAAAGGGCCGATCAATCGATATATCGCAAAGCACGCCACGCCACTGATCGGTGACGGTCCAATGCGCTAGCCTCTAGCAAGTTGCAACCACCAAGTGACATCGAGAGAAACAAGAGACCATTATGCTCAGCAGGACATGTCTGCATCTCCAGTTGTCTTATATTAACCTATGGTTTCGATCGATTTAACCCAAAATTTGGCGGATCAACCAAGTTCACTTGGTGATATGATTGAAAGGAAGTAAATGAACGCAACCATAAACCCGAAATATTTAATTGCAATACAAGGTGATATTCCGTATCGAAAATTTTTCAAAAATACACCCACTTTATTCGATCAGAAATTGTCTAAAACGCACATTAAACACGTTGGAAAAATATCACTTTTGGGGTTTTCGGACCGCCCGAATTTTCTAAGTCCCGACTTAAAGGGTGGTAATCCGTATCGAAAATTTTCAAAAATACACACGCCTTATTCTATCAGAAATTGTCTAAAACGCACATAAAGTTGTTTTCTTTTATTCAAAGGAACGCACCTCCACGTTGAGGCTTTTAAACTGACGTGATCAATTAATTGGACGTATCTCTGCCAAACGGAACTTATATGTACATTATGACGTGCGCCCTGCTTTGCATATATTCTTATGGGTCTCAGGGTTCATCTCTTAATGCACATTGTTCCGTTTGGTAGACAAACGTCCAATTTTCCTCCAAGAGAATACAGGGTTATTCAAAATTCACGCACCACTGGCCATGAGGGGGTGGCCTTTTGAGATTTTTGAGTTGTCCCCCGCCACCCTCCCCCCGAGGGGATCAAAAACTGGAAAGTACCTTAAAAAGTTTCCCCCTCAATATGAGGAAATACGTCTTAAATCGCAAGTCGATATCATATTTAGAACTTAAAGTTATGGCCAGTGGTGCGTGACTTTTGAATAATCCTGTATAAGCGCAACGTGCGTCCCAGATTTCCCTGTTTTTTGCCTTTAGTCCTAGGAAAAATATGTGACATTTTTGGTCGGAAATGCCCCTTAGATTTCTTGTAAGTATATATTATTTTGTCAATTGAAAATTGAAAATTTGCCAATTTTGGAAACAATTTATCATAGCAGAAACACTTGTGTACCTTGGGACAATGTTTTTACAGAATTCTTCCGCAGATACTATCAAGAACTTAACCTGAAAATTTGAGGTGCGCGGGTAAAACAATTTTTATTTTAGAAAGTGTTAAGATCCAAAAAACAAGGGAAAATCTTAGTGGATTCACGGCGTTCTTGCTTAGCACAGTAGAGTTTTTCTCAGTCATCACGGACCAGGTTTGCACAGGCAGAGAAGTAAGAAAAATTGACCTGGGTAGGAAAACAAGATCTCACTGACTTTATCCATTGTATGATTTTAATCGTTTTCTAGCGTTCGTTTCCTTTTTTTCTTTATTTTGCATACACAAAAGCTTTGAATCAATTGAAATCTTACGCAAGGAGAGTTTATAACAGTTTGCGAGAATGTTTGTTCTTTTTGGTTAGGTCTCTTTCCGGGCAAACCTGACTGCCGTCCAACAAGAATGACTGCCCGCTTACGCGGTAAATTTGAAAAAGCGTGGTACAAACTACGCAGATTGCGTGTTAAGAAGTGGATTTCAAACTTATTTTGTGTGCTCAACGTGAATTTTGAGCGACTTTACATTACAAAAGCCTACTTATTTAGTTGACTGTACTCTTGCGTGCTACAGACCCATTCATTATTTGCGGATTATTTGGATTACATTTTGCAAAAAGGAACCACTAACATTGCAATGATGCTAAGATTGTGCAACTTCATCCTTTGTAATAAAATTGCAGAAACTGTGAAAAACTATGAAATTTAGATGGTAATTTTTGTCTTAAATTTACAGTTTTTAGGGAGTAAAATAGAAACTATTAAGGGATAATCGGGTTTTTCCTCCAAGACAAAAGAAGTTGCACAATCTTAGCAACATTGCAATGCTAGTGGTTCCTTTTTGCAAAATGCAATCCATTTATCACTAGAACCCAAGAATCCATCATTTTAGTTTTTATATACAAACGGTGTTCAAAAAGATAGATCTATCTTTTTTGACCATAAAAGCGCATTGAGAGTCATTTATGTGATATTATAGATAGTCTTGATATTAAGAAACTTTCGACAACGGTGCGCGCGCGGACAAACTTTTTCAAAAACTCTAAGGTCAAGCTGATTTATCATATTACAAATATCAATGATCCACATTTTTCAACATCACACCATTTCACTATCCAAAATATTAGCTCCGGTGGTGTCACTAAGAAAGCGAATGGTAGAACAAGTACTTACAAATATTAACGACTTCATGACTGCACCTTAGACACTTACTGCACTCTGAAAGCAATGCAGTTACTATCAGACACTATCAGTGCCCAACACCTTGAATTATTAAGTAAGTCACAAGTTCAAGTAGAAATCCTGGAGGGGGATGAATTATAAAAATGCATCGATGATAAATTCATGAAATGACGTCAGACAACAACAATGGATCAATGAGATTTTCACTACAATTTCATTAGCGTATTACATCACACGCTCGGATGCACAAGATTATTGCCAATTTGTTGCGAGATATTCTGAATTTTCCTCAGCCTGTCTTCCGCCCCCACAGACATCCGAGCGCATGGAACATGAATGAGGAGCATGTAAACATGGGCATTTTTATCATCGTCGTTCTAATTGACAGTCGCATTTCAGTGAAAAAAAATCCTCTTCAACGCGTGCTTTCAGGAAAACAACAGTAACGTCTTAGAGTACAGGAGAAATTTTATTTCTGCACGCAATGTCTATGAACACCATCTTTTAATTGGACGTTTTCTGATCCAGTGCGAAATGAATAAAATACATAGCGTTTCATTTATTTTTTCGCGTAATCTTCCCTGGAAAATTCCTCTGAAAGCTAAATTGTCCGTAGCCATTTAGGTAGACATATTTTTTGTTTTTTTCTAATTTAATCATCGTGATGATATCCAGTAACGTCCACTAAGCGAGATCAAGCTATCAGCCCACTTTTACCGGGACGAGCAAAAAAACTCGGAGGAATTCCTCGACAAATTTTGAAATGCTTCGGCACGGTTTAGCTCGAAGTTTCTTCGCCTGTATGCAGTTTCCAAAATTTTCGAGTCGATCATCTCTTACCGTAATTTTTCTTCCATGACGACCCTTGATAAATGAATGAAATCTAAAAATTTACCAAAAGTTGTTGATTTTTAAAACGTAATGACATCAAAATTTTATTGCTTTCAATTGAGCAGGATGATCCAAATGCTTTTATATCTAATCAGTCATTCTAATTTTGGGGAAGATGACGATACATGGAATGAACAAAAAACTGAATCTTGGACTATTAGTTTCCATGGAAGAGAATAAGAATTGCAACCTGCCGATAAGAAACCTCGCGATTTAGATACAATTTTTTTCTTGGTTAAAATGAAAAACTTTTTCTGCAAATATTTAATTCTTTCGTACGCACTGAGGCTTTGCTTTAGCTAAATCCGGGGGATGGTAGTGAAAATTAAAAGGGCTCGAAAAATATCCCAAATTCATTTAAATGCAGCAAATTTGATTTAAAGAAAAGGTAACTTTAAAATTCAGTGAAGAAGAGGGAGGGTATTGATTCGTCGATCGAAAAAGAAAAACGTGAACCGATCGACACCGATTCGATCGTCAAATCATCCCAAAACCGGCGTCGATTTGATCGATTCACGGATGTGTCAATCGGACTAAATTTCGCAATTTGGAACTATGAATTCTAGCCCGGCTTAAAAACAACGTAGGTGCCATCAGTTTCCCTATGCAAATAAGTGCTTTTCCAGAAGAGCCAGAATTTATAGTTCCAAATTGCAAAATGCAGTCCAATCGATACTCCGGTTTCTCGGTCGGTTCACGGTTGTCGATGTAGTCACGCCAATCAATCCACGTGTTTATTTTTCGATCAATTCATGTCGATCGAAACCATACCCTCTGGAGGAGAGAGATTCCTCCCCCTGCCCTCTTCAATGTCGCCTCTGTCTCGTTAATAGAGATACTACCAATAGACAACAGAGCTTTTGTAGAGCTTTTCGTGGAAAACCTTCGTGACGGATCGGCCTTGGTATTATTTACGATCGGTGCGTCCGTCGCCGTCGCGTCGGTTTCCCGGAATATGGGTACGGCCTTTGATAATGAACTTTGGCGGATTGCCACTGGAAGTTCCTCAAGCGCGCGCTCGTCCGGCGCTCAAATTCTCGCTTATCGCATCCAAAGGCTCTTCGATCCGGCTCAACTGGACGTCTTGCCGCCAGATGGAAATAAGTGCATTAAGACATGAGCCATGAGACCCGTAAGAATGTATAACAAGGCTCACGTCATAATGCACATAGTTCTGTTTGGCGGAAATGCGTCCGATTCATCTGACACGGCGAATTAAACCGTCGGCGTGCCTCAAACGGGGAAAGTCTAGGTCAATAATGATCATATAACTGACGTCTCGTTCGGATTGATTAAATTGATTTGTGCGCAGAGTAGAGCAATTAAGCGTCAAGCTGATCATGAATACACTGTACTGTCGACGGCTTGAGTGCCAAACCACGCAAGTATTTATGTTTGCGACGTTATAGATTTCCTTTCCTATTTTTTTTTTTTTGGGGGGGGGGGAGGAGGAGAAGTCCACGTAATTCGTAAAAACTTCCTCGATTTTTCTTCACTGCTACCAGAATATTGTGTAAAACGTCAACACTTTTCAAAAATAAAATTTTTGAACGAAGCTGTCCGAAAATTTCACTGAATTTTATTTGTGCTGCCGATAAAATTCAGTGCATTTTAAAACAGATTCAACGAGTAATTTCTCAGTCAAAGAAATAAAATGGTGGCGGAAAATTTGAATTGTCGCATGGCGCTTGCGATACTTTGGCCGGAGGATGACGATTTACTTGTAAATCAAGGTGAATTATTCGAGGGTAACAAACTACGCTGTCACATTCCCCCTCTTCCAAACATTTTAAAAACATTTTTCCGTGTAAAGGATTGTTGCATTATGAATTTACAACCTTAAAAATCTGAAATATCTGAGCGAGTTCTCCTAAGTCGAAGGGATTCTGTTGAAGGCGCACTCTGAGCAACTGTTCCACCACAGAAGTATTGCACAGTATCAGGCGAAAATGAAGGCGCACTAACGTATGCAAATTTTATAACAGATTCAACGAGTAATTTCTCAGTCAAAGAAATAAAATGGCGGAGAAATTTTGAAACGTCGCATGGCGCTTGCGGTACTTTGGCCGGAGGGTCACGAAACAACGAATCGACTAACCTGTTAGTAGAGCCACGAGTCATAGCGATGCCGCCGCTTGTGCTTATACTTGTGATGTTTAAACGGTTTTTTCTTGGGCTTGTGCTTGATGTGCCCATGGAAATGTATCCCGTGGGGGCCGATGTGTCCATGGGCGTGGATGGTCCCGTAGCCGGGCCTGTAATGCCCGTGATGTAGCCCAGGGTAGCCGGGCCAGCCGTGGTAGCCGTGCCCATGGTAGCCGTGTCCGTGGAGCCCCGGGTAGCCGTGCCACTGGGGGTAGACGGGGAAGCCGCGAACGTGGCGGACGTGCGAGGGGGTGGCCCGCTGGTCCCTGCCGCGGGGGCGCGCGCGGGAGGGGGCGGGGGTCGAAGGGCCGGCCCCAGGAGGCCCCGCTCCTCGCGGGCGTACGAGTGCATCGTCACCGTCCCTTTCTCCTGCTCGTAGCCCAGCGCCCACCCCACGGCCAGGAGCAGGCTCGCCGCCCGCAGTGACGTCATCTGGGAACAGAGACACATGGTCAGGGGTTAGATGGTAATGGTGGTTTGTACACAGAGAGAAATTTTAACAAAAAAGTTCGACAGTATGTTGGAATTTTTTAGCCACACTGGAAAAAACACATTGGAGCTAAAGTCCAGACATTTAAAAACATGGATCTGAAAAAGTACTCTTGATTCAATCAGATTTAAGCTTAAATCAAGAACCAAGCCTCTTAATTTAAGCGGATTTCGTTTTGATGTAGGCTTAAATCTGATTGAATCAAGAGTCCTTCTCTTGTCAATGTTTTCAAAAGTCTGGACGCCAGATTCAATGTGTTTCGTTTTTTCAGTGCGATTCTTTACCATAGCGTCAAATGAGAAATTGTCATTGGCCGGCCAACGATATCTTCGGCCGAAACGCCCGGCCACGGTCAACATTGGCCACGGCAACAATGACATACACTTCCCCATTCCCTAACATTGACCGTAACATATGTACACAGAGAGAAATTTCAACAAAAAAGTTTGACAGAATTTTCAGTCAACGTGCGGTAAAAATCAGCATATAGCTGAAAATCTCAATACAGAGGAAAAAAGCGCACATGAGCACAATTTTCCCTCAGAGAGATGCGCTGTTTGGTGCAACACCACACTAGAAAAAAAAAAATCACATTGGATCTAGAGTCCAGCCTCTTAAAAATATCGACAAGGAAAATTACTCTTGATTCAATCAGATTTAAGCTTAAATCAAGAACCAAGCCTCTTAATTTAAGCGGATTTCGTTTTGATGTAGGCTTAAATCTGATTGAATCAAGAGTCCTTCTCTTGTCAATGTTTTCAAAAGTCTGGACGCCAGATTCAATGTGTTTCGTTTTTTCAGTGCGATTCTTTACCATAGCGTCAAATGAGAAATTGTCATTGGCCGGCCAACGATATCTTCGGCCGAAACGCCCGGCCACGGTCAACATTGGCCACGGCAACAATGACATACACTTCCCCATTCCCTAACATTGACCGTAACATATGTACACAGAGAGAAATTTCAACAAAAAAGTTTGACAGAATTTTCAGTCAACGTGCGGTTAAAAATCAGCATATAGCTGAAAATCTCAATACAGAGGAAAAAAGCGCACATGAGCACAATTTTCCCGCAGAGAGATGCGCTGTTTGGTGCAACACCACACTAGAAAAAAAAAATCACATTGGATCTAGAGTCCAGCCTCTTAAAAATATCGACAAGGAAAATTACTCTTGATTCAATCAGATTTAAGCTTAAATCAAAACCAAGCCTCTTAATTTGAGCGGATTTCCTTTTAATTTAAGCTTGAATCTCATTGAATCAAGAGTCCTTTTTCTTGTCAATGTTTTCAAGAGTCTGGACTCCAGATCCAATGTGTTTCTTTTTTCCAGTGTGTACACAGAGAGAAATTTCAACAAAAAAGTTTGACAGTAAGTCGGAATTTTGAGCCAACGTGCGTTAAAAAGCTGCATATAGCTGAAAATCTCAATACAGAGGAAACAAGCGCATATGAGCACAAGTTTTCCTCAGAGAGATGCGCTGTTTAGTGCAACACCAGTAACGACCATTCGGGAAGGCAGCTGCAAACGTTATCTAAGATGCATCAAACGGCGTTCTCTTTGAGGGATAATTGTGCTTATATGAGCTGTTTCCCTGTGTATTGAGATTTTCAGCTTTATGCTGAATTTTAACGCAAGTTGGAAAGGAAGTTGGAAAGGAAACTAAAATTCCATTGCCTATATCTTGCAAAAGATCCTAAGCGTTAGCATACAAAATTTCGATCGTGTTAAAAGATTAATTTCATTTAAAAACTCAGTATTGTGTCTCCAGCTTCTGGTAGTTCTACGGAATGGAGATCTTGCATGTGTGAGGAATTTGCGATTTGACTGTTGATTCTTACGTAAAAGTTCACGAGAAACACGATGGTGCCACTGGTTTTCTCTGAAATCAACTCCCAAGCTCAAAAAAACTCTCAAGTTGAGGCCAAAATGGAGGGGATATCCCACGCTATCCTGAGAGTCCACCTCTACATCAAGAGAAGCTCTCCATGAAAAGATAGGGAGCAAATACATGGACAGGGCTGCCACTTTATTTGGGGACTCAAAAATTGAAAACACGGCGACACCGCTAATGTATTTGCTCCCTATCTTTTCATGGAGAGGTTGTCTTGGTGTAGAGGTGGACTCTCAGGATAGCGTGGGATATCCTCTCCATTTTTGCCTCAACTTGAGAGCTTTTTTGAGCTTGGGAGTTGATTTCAGAGAAAACCAGTGGCACCATCGTGTTTTTCGAAAACTTTTACCTAGAATCAACAGTCAAATCGCAAATTCCTCACACATGCAGCATCTCCATTGAAGCTACCGGGATCGAATGTTTCGGCTCCAATGGCCAATTTTTGCGGGGTGCGAAGATTTTCGAAACATTTTTAACGTTTAATTTTACCACTTTAAACATCCTTTGTAAATCGCTATACACTTCCAGCCATATAGACTCCCGAATCCCTGCCCTGTGAACCGGACTTGGGACACTTTTTATCCGTTACGCGAAAGATACATCCATGACCATCACAGGACACTGCACTGCACCTGAGACTAGCGAAAACCAAACTGATGAACACCTTGGTTCATGATTTGGGGGCAGAGGAAAGCAGATAGGTCGAAGAATAGACGGTCCAGGAATCGGGTCAGGACCATCTTTTATCAGCTCATCGGAGCTCAGCGAGTATAAAGAACACCCCTGCCTCGGTGAACGCAATTTCGACGCTCGAGTTATGATGGTCCAACCGGGTGTACCAACACGTGTCGCTGCAGCACTCATTCATCACCGGATTGTGTAATCGGGGCCAAAATCAAACTCGAGTCACGTTTTTGAGGCGCACAAATCTACCAGGTGATGAAATCGGTCATCTTCTGGTCGTTTCATGCTACTCTTTAATTAATACTCTTAAATTAATCCAGGGGAAAAATCGGGGGACAAAGTGTTCATTTTTAAGAAAGAGAAAACCAAGTTTTTGGAGAAGCGCAGTCTGCCGATTGGTTGGCTGGCGGAATTATTACGAGTACAACTAGATTGCATTTTGCAAAAAGGAACCAGGAGTATTGCAATGTTGCAAAGATTGTGAAACTTATTTTTGTCTTGGGAGAAAAACCTGATTATCCATTGACAGTTTCCATCTCATTCGCTAAAAACTGCTGTAAATTTAAGACAAAAATTACCGTGTAAGTTTCATATTTTTCATTATTTCGGTAATTTTATAGCAAAGGATGAAAATGCATATCCTTATCATCATTGCAATACCTCTGGTTCCTTTTTGCAAAATGCAACCCAACTACTGTGTCGTTAAGTAAGAGTAAAACAAACTTTCCGGATGGTCCGTCCGGCTGTGTTCTGAAGCAATGGATTCGTTTAAAAAAATGGCCCCGCCATAATTAGCACTCGACGAAAAGATGCGTTCACTTGCAAGTACGATTCACTCTTGAACAACAAACATAACTGCTTGAAATTCCCGAAAGGGCACATGTAGCAAAATATGCGTGTCATTATGATGTTTTCGTATTTATTAGGAGCTGTTTCTAGACAATTATTGAAAAACAAATTTAGCCCTGGTGCTATGCATGAATGACTGCCCTAATGTTCGCGCAAATCGAAGTAATTATTATCGAAATCCTAGTTTCATCCCCTGAGATTTGAACCAAGACCTTCAAATAATCCACCTAAGTGTCGTAGACATGCTGCTCACTGGACCATGCATGCATGACGCCAAGGCCAATCAAAACGCAGATTATTCTTCAAGTGAACTAAATCGTGAGTAGTAGGACCCACTGTACCCCGACGAATTAGAGACATATATTTGCCGACAACATGCATTGATGTCAGCTTTTATTAAAAAAAATAGTTGTAATATAAATTTTCGATGTTTTCACAGACAAGTGATGGATAAAGCTGTTAATCATTCGCAAAGAAACAACTTAAAACGGGGCTAAGGCCGCAAATAATAAAAAGAAACATATGAAATAAAATAAAAAACCCGGGATGTTTCGCAAGGATCACCGATCACACCCGCATTTTCAACCCGCAAAACAAGAAAATTAAAAGAAGGACACTAGAAGTCTCACCGTTGTTATTGTGAGACTCACAAAAACAACGGTGAGCACTGAAAAAAAACACATTGGATCTAGAGCTTAGACTCTTGAAAACATTGACAAGAAAAAATACTTTTTTTCCATCTCTCTAACGCTTTAGTCTAACTCTTTTTCCATCGGATTTTTGCTTGAATCAAAACGAAATCCCTTAAATTAAGAGGCTTGGTTCTTGATTTAAAGCTAGATTCTGATTGAAACAAAAGTATTTTTTCTTTTCGATGTTTTCAAGAGTCTGGACTATAGATCCAATGTGTTTTTTTTTTCAAGTGTGTCTGCAAACAGACGGTACATTTTGTAAGCAGGAACTACTATTTCTGGCTCATTTTACCCCGACCTATACTCCGTTAGTGATCATGTGTATGTAAGAGCTTTTATGAGTGAGCTAGCAAAATCATAGTTCCGTATTGCTAAATATAGTCCAAATGGATTGCATTTTGCAAAAAGGAACCACTAGCATTGCAATGATGTTAAGATTGTGCAACTTCATCCTTTGCAATAAAATTGCGGAAATTGTGAATAACTATGAAATTTAGACGGTAATTTTCGTCTTAAATTTACAGTTTTTAGCTAGTAAAATTGAAACTATTAAGGGATAATCGAGTTTTTCCTCCGAGACGAAAGAAGTTGCACAATCTTAGCAACATTGCAATGCTAGTAATTCCTTTTTGCAGAATGCAATCCAAATATAATCCATATATTCCTACGTTGCCCCACGTTACGAGTATCGGTTCCTCGTTCCAACATGGCAATAATGGCGGGAAACTGTCAACTCTCCTTATTTTCGTCATCAGCAGCGAGGTGTGAATTTTGTAACTCTTCAATCACAATTACTACAATACAACTCCTGCACGTTCGCATGCACGGTTGCCCGAACGCATACAACCACGGAGACAGGTCCGCATAAAAATACGCTTGCGTCGTTACCGCCCCCCCCCCCCCCCCCCCTGCATGCGAGGACCCCCCGGTCGGTTTTGCCGGGCAAACCAGGTTTTAATGATCCACCACTGTATCATAAAATTGTAATGGCGCATATTTTACATATTATTGGCTCCTCCATTTTTCGAAAATGAGAAGGATTTTGATGACCGTGATATTTATTGTATTTTGTAATTGTGATGGCCGCATATTTTACAAAACGAATATTGCGTTGATACCTTGTGGGTTCCTCCATTTTTCGAAAATGAAAAGGATTTTGATGACCGTGATATTTATTGTATTTTGTTCGAGTTTCCAGCTGCGCAAACTCCTTTCGATGGATGGATCTGGGAGTGGCCTATCATGGAGATTTTAACGCTCTAGGGTCGAGGAGAGCTATTTGCATCTTCATGTGTTGAAAGATAGGGATGACTTACGTTACGAAAGTGTTACAAGGGGAAAGGGAGGTCGAAAATTCCGGAAAAGTGCGTCACGTAATTTATGGCGGTCCTTCTTAAAAGATTTGAAGACGAAACCAGGATTTTAAAGGCATTTTAGGCGCCACCGGCTTTTGAAAAGTTGCATGTGTGTATTTTTTCCTTCCGTTAAAGAAACGAAAGTTTTTCGCGAGTATGGTTTAATGCATTTGAGAAACTCTCACGAACTATGACTGTAGTTTCATGGTGAAAACTACTGGATCGCGGAAGTGATAGTTGTGCATATTACATCATGTGGAAGTTTTAGCCGAAAATTATAAGATCCGTGGAAGCGTTAAGTTTTTACGTCCGAAATTGATGGAGTCAGCTCTCTTTGCAGAACATTCTGTAAATCCTCATCCGCCACTGGTTATACGTTATCCTAGTTTTTATCGTGTTTTTTCGTACCTGCGATTTACATGAGGGCAACCGCGGAAAAATGACCCGATTCATTAAGGCCACGCAAAATATAAGTACTTGGAGACATTGCAAAGGAACAAGTCGAAATAGATGCGCCATGCTTAGTGACAAGAATTAGGCGTTTGCAAGTTGCCTAGTTGATATGCTTTCGTTCTCTCTGACTTTCAGATATCGAGTTTTCATGGTTTGCCTTGAAAAATATGAATTTTTTAATATGTAACCCTTGAATATTTTTATAACTTTTAGGCACAAGGTATATTGAATCGAAAAAAGGAAACCGTTGCGCCTAATCGGACGGCCACTCGTGTTTCTTGAAAGGCTTGAAATTGATTTTTCAAATTAAGTACTAAATATTTTCTCATTTCAGTACTTTTTTCTGACAAATATTTTTGATGACACTAATTACCCTAGAAAAGTATTTTGTAAGCTGCCGGTCTGAAAAAGTCCACCGCTTCCTGCCCCCTCCTCAAATGATAGAAATTATAGAATCATAGAAAGACCAACTAATAGAAAGTGTTTTCTTTCTCACCACCCTTTTCCCGTTGCTGTTTCGAATGCTTCCGATTGCAAGTCGAAATTTCTTTTTGCGTGCAGATATGCGTCAATCCATACGTATTACTAAAACGAATATATGTGAAAATCGTAAGAAAAACCCGAGTAGGTGCAGGGTGGCGCAATTTCATGAAAAATAAAATCTTGAAATTTCTCGCGAAATATTTCATGAAGTTTCAGAAATTAATTAAAGATATTGAAAAATACCCGTTCCTTTTCATGTTTCACAAAATTTAATAATTACGTCTTTCTGCTATTTTTGTGTGTTTGAATGCAGGTTGCATACTCTAGCCCCTGAAAAATAGGAAATATTTCGCAGCCTTGTGAAATTTCCTGAAATATTTCACTGAAATTTTCAATCTCTCATTTCTTTCTTACGTTTCATGCCACCCTGAGTAGGTGTGTTTTCGATCTCACTGATTCAAATACCACCCAACGACCAGTAAATCTGAGCTATCTTCATCATTAGTCGTTACATCCCTTTCTAAAAAATTCATTGCGTAAGGAGACACAGGAATTGATCGTAGATTCTCGTGCCTCGAGTTTCTACCTTTAGTTTTAACGACTTTCGCAGAAAAAACAACGAAGAAAGACAAACCCCATCTGAAGAGAACATCGTGACGCAGTCTTGCAGATTAGTACCCGGTCTGGCGAGGCAGTCTGATTTCCTCTCCTTAATTATGCCGATTAGCTATCTTGCGGAGGTGCCAGTTCGAGTTGATGATGTTTCATGATTCGTGTTTCTTTACTGTCCTCTCCAAGTTTCTGACAAATATAAGGACTTATCTGTAACTATAGCGGATGTGAAAAATTACCTTTTCGAAACACATTCAAAAAACTGTTTTGGCATCGAGAAAATTTTGAGGAAATACTTGAGATGTGATCTTCGAGATCTGTACGTTATGACAGAGCCAAACATATCAAATTTTTGTGTGAACAATACAGTTTTTTAAGCGTGTTTCTAAAAGGTATTTTCACATCCGCCATTGTTACAATGATGCCTCATATCACTGCATGGCAAGCAATCAACTTGCCGTTATTTTCGCGAAGAGATTAGAATGAGTCACATCAGTCGCAAATCATGGTAGTTGAGTTCGTGCTGTCTCGTTTAGGTAAAAAAATTGAATGCAACGGGAATAAAATTCTCTTGCGCTGAGCTTTGTCTGGTTCCTAAAGTTCTCAATGATCTCACAATCGAAGAAAAAAACTATCGCATCAACAGAAATAGCCGGGAAAACATGCGGTTTTTTGCTATACTTATACCTCTGCTTCAAATCAGATGTTGACGATTTAGATTCAGCTGATTTTTCATCGCACATTTACTACCAAAAACCCTTGATTGCAATCTTTTCCTGGTGTAGCAACTCTGAGTATTTAACGGATCTCTTGAATAACCATGTAGGGCTTTTAAACTGCTGCCCAGATTTTGCGGTTTTTTGCGTTTTACATTGAAATTTTAGAAGAATTACGGGGATTTCTTGGTGAAAGAATCATTATCACGACCTCGAATATGCTCTTTTAGTATGCACAATCCCAACAACAGTGTATGAAACGCTTACACAGTTATTTAAAAGAAGTATTCATTTGCAGCAACGACTCAAAGCGTCGTACATAGTGGATCAAGTCAATGAGAGAGGTCGGATATAAATTTTTTGACTAAAACTGCAGTTATTAATGTTAATTTCGTCACATTTTAAGTTTTAAGGGGTGCCTCTAAAGGAAATTTCACGAGGAAACAAATGGAACCTTTTTTAAAACCTCAAAGTTTTGTATGAACGAAGCAATGAGCTTGTGACGTTTCCAAATTTTGTCCGACCTCTCCTATTGATTCGTTGTATCGTGCGTCGTACGTATCTTTGTGGCTTTCAAGAACAAGGAAGTCCAGAGCGCCTTCAATTATTCGTGTCTGCAACTTAGACGTTATTTGTGTACTAAGAGATGCATCCAGGTGTTGACATACGCCACTGAAAACGGCTGGCTCCTGCTTATCCGGTTTGTGCAAAACCCAACGAGTTCAATTTTTTTTTCGTTGGATGGGAAATGTTTTAAATCAGATTTTCATTCCGTAGTACTACTATTTCCACGGAAAAAAATAGGTAGTGGTTAAGTCCCAACTGTTGGATGATATGGACATTCCCAATTGGACTACATTTTGCAATTCGGAGCTATAAATTCCGGCTCGGTTTAAAAACAACGTATGTACCATTAGTTTCCCTTTAATACGTAAGTGTTTTTTCAGATAAGCCAGAATTTATAGGTCCAAATTGCAAAATGCAGTCCTCTCAATTGTGGTAATATAACGTTAGATAATACGATGATTTATTGCATGCAATATATTATACACAATTCGTTTCGTTTTAGTTTTACACCATGTAGATAGATACAAGGAAATGCTTGGCGTAGTTACGTTATATTTAAAAAATAAATAAATGGATAAATGATTTTTTTTTTCAAAATTTGCGAATACTCAGCACGATTTCCTGAAACTTTCCTGATTTTCCTCAGTGTGAAAAATATTGAGTGAAAATTTCAAGCGGTAGTGTTGATTTGTACTGTTTTAATTGAAGAAAATCGGAGCGGAAGTTTTGAAACACCGGAAACACATACGCGTTTTTCTAGTTTGAGTGTCAGTATGCTCGCACAATTCGCCACCTCCTTTTCCAGACACTTGAAAAGTGTAGTTTTGCAGTAATTGTTCGTCTTCGTGCACTAAGTAAAATCAGAAATTCCGCGCACTGGGCATTTGGCAACGCCTCTGTGATGCAGCATAATTGAACTTGGCAAAAAAACCGAGGAACGAAACTTTCATGGGAAATTCAAGAGTTCAAGGGCAAGTGTCATCAAAACGATAAGATGCATCAGACATTTTAAAGTCCGTACGTTCGAAGTACAGAATACCCGGAGCGTAAATACTCTGTTGGAGAAATAATGAGTAACTTAAATGGAAACCGTATGTACATACGCGATTTGTAACATTGCACTATCATTGTTAGCTGTCTTGGCTCCGGCCTGGCAGTTCGTCTTTAACAATGGAACCGCGTTTAACAGGAAGGAAGCAAGCCACATCAGATATTGCCACACTGGAAAAAAAACACATTGGATCTGAATCACTAAATACAAAAAGGGCACATGTCGAGAAAACCAAATTGTTCAGGAGACACAAAAAGCTGTTTATTTCGTGGTAGATATCTTTTGGAAAGTCGTGATGTTTAAAAAAATATCCACCACGAAATAAACAGTTTTTTGTGTCTCCGGAACAATTTGGTTTTCTGGACATGTTCCATTGTTCCCTTTTTGTATTTAGTGATTCATCTAGAGTTCAGACTCCTAAGAACATCGACAAGAAAAAATACTCTTGATTCAATCAGATTTAAGCTTTAATCAAGAACCAAGCCTCTTAATTTGAGCGGATTTCCTTTTGATTTAAGCTTTAATCTGATTGAATCAAGAGTCCTTTTTCTTGTCAATGTTTTCATGAGTCTGGACTCTAGATCCAATGTGTTTTTTTTTCCAATGCGAAAACTGTGCAATTTGATTTTTTGCAAAAGAATGTTTCTGCGAATTTCTTTGAAAATGTAATTTGCCTCGTACTATGCAAAAAATTCACTGGCATTTGCTCCAAAATCCGCACAACTGTTATCATGTAAAAAATTTAATTGCTCAGTTAAGTTTGGCAATACATAATGGGACTTGGTTCCTTTCTGCATAATGCGGTCCAACTGAGCTTAGAGGCAGAGGAAATCAATTGATAAAGGCTAGCAGAGCCCTTACGCTTGATTTAATGCTCACGTTTGATGGGAAATCTGTTGAAGTAATTGAAGCGCTGGGTTAATTTCTTGCTTTCGGTGTCTCAAAATCTTTGCTAACGTTCTTTCCCTGTGTAATGAAAACAAATGCGTGGAATTTGTTGACTTTATCACTGGATTTTTCTCTATGATTTTACAATGCTGAAAACGGAACATTTCAGAAAATTCACCCAACATTTTCCGCTCTAAAATATAAATTAGCTGTAAAGATTCTGAAACTCTGCAACCGAAAAATGCGTTTTCTGCATCCAACTCCTCAATTTCGGTGATTAAGGAAGAACGCCTTAAGAGTATCTGAATTTCGCAAACATTTCTCTGAAGAAACTTTTTATTTTTGAGTTTACTATGAATAATCCTACCTTAAAATTTCAGATTTAGTATACTGAACTGCAATTGAATTATTACATAAAAATTCACAGGAAGACATCCAATGTTTTCCGGAAATTTCTTATTTTATCAGAAGGAACTAGGCAATATATCTCAATGTACCTAAGGTGTTTCTACGTAGGACTATACTGCCGTGCTAAGGAAGAACGCCGTATGAACATTCGAGAGTTGCCAAATTTCTCCGCGTAAAACATGTGTTTTTGAGGAAAGTTATGCATATTTCTCCTTGAAATTTTCAGTTATTTTAGATTAGATCGTGAACAAAATTGCCTGAAAAATTTGAGGAAAAATATTCACAATTTTCCCAGTTAATTCGGTTTTTATTGGAAGAAACTTGGCAACGCCGGAAGGTTCATACGGCGTTTTTCCTTAGCACGGCAGTTTAGAGTGCGGCTCTAAAACACAAAGAGGTACCATTAATGCGTAGCAAATAAAGCATCATGAATATTTCAGTTTAATTGCTTACTTGACATCCGTTGATTTGAAAACTTGTTTGCGCACGCTGAGATGTGAAATTCCCAGATTTTTTGTTTGGTCTACATCCGAGCCGTTTATTTTGCTGGCCAATGAATCACCATCAATCGATTCGGTGAAAATGACGTAATCATATATGCGTTGAATCTTAAAATCTTTCAACAAACTACACGAGGTAGTCGCGCTGTTGCACGTTGTTCATACAATGAACATAGCAGGGTGCGGAGGGAACACTGCACGTTGAACAACGCTCCTTACTGCCCTGCTAAGGGAAAACGCCGTTTGAACATCGAGATTTGCCAAATTTCCTTCGATAAAATGTTTATTTTGAGGAAAGTTCTGAATATTTTTCCGATAGATTTTCAAGAACTTTAGGTAAAATCGCGAACAAAATAACCTGAAAAATTGGCAGAAAAATGCCCTTAAATTTCTCTAAAATTCTTGATTTCCCGACGGAAATTTAGCAACGGTTGAGTGCTCATATGGCGTTTTTCCTCAGCGCAGCAGCATTGGAGTGCACAATTTGAATCACTTAGACTTTGGTTCTTCATTTAGCGGGAAATTCGTATTTTCGACCGCGTTAAATAAGAATGCACCAAGCCACATCAGCTTTTGCCAACAACTGGATAATGTAACCTACATGAAAACAGTTATGCAGATTTTTGTGCAAATTTCAGTGACTTTTCTCCATAGCACTGAGCAAATCCCCGGAAATTTTCAAAGGAATCCGCACCAACGCTCTCTTGTAAAAAATTAAATTGCCCAGTTAAATTTTGCGATAGCGGATGTGGCTTGGTTCCTTTCACGGTCCATTTTTTGTATACCCAACCCAAAATGAAAACGGTCATATCCCGGTAAGGGGGTAACATTGGTCATTTCCATTTCGAAAATGGTGATGTACAAGTAAAATTTGAAAGCAAGAGCATTTATCAGCTCCTTTGAATTCGTACTTCGTCTAGTTGCCATTTGTTTGGGGCATTTTTTTTGTGTTCTCGTGTTACTTTTGGTTAAAACAGAAAGTGAAATACAGACCAGCCCAAATGTGTTGCTTTATGGTGCAGTTTGCGGTGAATTGAGCGCCGGAAGCAACGGATAGACTAAGAAACTCTAAAGTAAACCGAAGGATTGGATGATTTTGTGCCTTGCTTTGCTTCCTGTATTAACATAAAATGTCGGTTACTTTTTCTTACCGTGTACTTGTAGGGTCTCTTGTCGGTTGCCCTTAGTCGGTCCCTTACTCACTCCCATGTGTCTATTGCAGCCAACCGCTTCCACCAACAAGATCGCAATCCTTCTCTCTTTTACGTCTACCGCTTTGTCTACAGATTTCAACGTTCAGCTCTCTGCATTTTAGTGAAATATCTGTCCTGCGCGCCGATTATTGAAATTGATGGACAAAGCCATATACAAAGAAGACAAAAGTTATATGGAGAGATCCTATTGGTGGAAGCGGGTGGTTGCAATAGACAAAGAACGTAATGTCGGTTACTTTTTCTAACCGTGTGCTTGCAGAGCCTCTTGTCGGTTGCCCTTAGTTGGTCCCTTCTTACTTCCTGTGTCCATTGCGGCCAACCGCTTCCATCGATTAGGGTCGCACCATTTTCCCTATCTCTTTTCTGTCTACTGCTTTGTCTATAGAATAGATGTCAACGATCCTAGGATCTAGGTCTTTTGATCCTTGTTAAATCTGCCGTGTAGCACTTGGAAATTACATACCTGCTCAAGCAGAGCCACGCGTCTCAACCATTAGGATCGCACAATTTTCTCTATCTCTTATATGTCTATCGATTTCAACGATCAGCCCTCTGGATCCTCGTTAAACCTGTCGTGGAGTACTTGGAAATGACGTACCTACTCAAACAGAGCCCCCCGTTCCAAGCATTAGGATTGCACACTGGTAAAAAAAATCTCTTGGACCAATGCCGCGGTGCATTGACTTAAGAGTGCCGCCGGATTTAAGAGTCTTGAACTCTTGTTTCAAGCGGATTTTGCATTGAAACAAGAGTCCAGACTCTTAAATCCGGCGACAAGAAACTGCGCTCTTGAACCAAGAGGTTTTTTTTACCATTGCACTATTTTCCCTCTCTCTTTTTTATGTCTACCGCTCTGTCTATCGATTTCAACGATCAGCCCTTTGGACCCCTGTAAGCCTGCCCTGTAGCATTTAGAAATGACTTACCTGCTCAAGCAGAACCACCCCTCTTCAAGCATTAGGAACTCACCAAATTTCCTCTCTCTTTTATATCTACCGCCCTGTCTATCGAGTTCAACCATCAGCCCTCTGGATGCCTGTAAAACCTGCCCTGCACTGGTAAAAAAAATCTCTTGGACCAATGCCGCGGTGCATTGACTTAAGAGTGCAGTTTCTTGTCACCGGATTTAAGATTCTTGAACTCTTGTCTCAAGCGGATTTTGCATCGAAACAAGAGTCCAGACCCTTAAATCCGGCGACAAGAAACTGCACTCTTGAACCAAGAGGTTTTTTTTTACCAGTGTGTAGCACTTGAAAATGACGTACCTGATCAAGTAGAACCACCCCTCTTCAACCATTAGGATCTCACAAATTTCCCTCTCTTTCATGTCTACTGCTCTGTCTATCGATTTCAACGATCAGCCCTGTGTATCCTCGTTAAACCTGTCCTGTAGCACTTGGAAATGACTTACCTGCTCAAGGAGACCCGCGCACTATTCCTTGGAGCTGGACCATGGCAAAGAGGCAGGAACGCGTTTCCAGCAACGGGCCGAACACTATGAGCGTTAACCCGGAGGAACACTGGCGAAGGACTGCCTCGCCCCCCGCGGTCTGTCACGGGAGAAAGATCACCGCAAATTTCCCTCTCTTTTATGTCTACCGCTCTGTCTATCGATTTCAACGATCAGTCCTCTGGATCCTCGTTAAACCTGTCCTGTAGCACTTGGAAATAACTCACCTGCTCAAGTAGAACCACCCGTTTCAACTATTAGGATCTCACAAATTTCCCTCTCTTTTATGTCTACCGCTCTGTCTATCGATTTCAACGATCAGCCCTTTGGATCATCGTTAAACCTGTCCTGCGGGCCGATTATTGAAATTTATAGGCAAAGACATAGACAAAGAAGACATAACGAGTATAGAGAGATCCTGTTGGTAAAGAAGATTGCTTCTTATAGACTAAGGGGGTAAATGATGGACTAACTATCAGGTCTCTCGTGGGTTGCCGTTAGTTAGTCTATTACCTACGTCCTTTGTCCATTGCAACCACCCGCTTCCACCAATAGGATCCCTCCATATCTCTTCTGTCTTCTTTGTCTATAGCTTTGTCTATCAATCTCAATAATCGGCCCGCTGTAGTACTTGAAGATGGCTTACCTGCTCAAGGAGACCCGCGGACTATTCCTCGGAGCTGAACCATGGCAAAAAGGCAGGAACGCGTTTCCAGCAACGGGCCGAACACTAAGAGCGTAAACCCGGAGGAACACTGGCGAAGGACTGCCTCGCCCTCCGCGGTCTGTCACGGGAGAAAGATCACCGGATCACTTTCACTCCCCGGTTTAGCTCCCGTAACGCCAGGCCCCGCCGCCGCCGCCGCCGCCTGGAAATCCAATAATTCAGCCACCAGCGCGCGGTGCTTTCGCGGCCAATCTCCCGGAAAAATCCGGAAAATCGCCCGCAGCCCGCCGCCGAAATACCGCAGCCCTTGCCTTCCTGCTCCGATTATCCGGAGAGGGGTTTCCGGAATTTACGTAACCTAATTTCGACGCCTCTGAACGAGAGAAGAATCTGCAGGCTGATTCTTGAAATTGATAGACAAAGAAGACATGAGGAGACTGGAGCGATCCTATTGGTTGAAATGGGTGGTGCTTATAGATGCATTTTTGATAGCGATAGATGAAGCATTAGTTGAAACGGGCGAGTGTTACAGACCAAGGAGCTAATTTTCGCTGCCCTTGCCTTCCTGCTCCGATTAGGCCTTGTCTCCACGAGCCGTTTCACGAGATTTGTCCCAGGGAAAAATCCCACTCACGAAGTTGAGAAAAATATTGAGTTAATCAATATTTTTCCCAGTACCAAGTATGGTACTTGTACCCCTAGGACCCACTGAGAGAAGAAGAAGAAGTGAAAACGAATTGTGCGATATTTTATTCATTACTACATTGTTAATGTTTGTTTAGTTAAAATAATGTGTCTAATTGTCCATTGAGTGCAATTATTATTTTAATCCCGGTTAAACACTCGACTTTAACCAATTTATCTTCCCGCGAAAACTAGTCGCAGGACTGTATGAGCCCCATCCCGTGGAGACGGTAACTGGGAAAAATAAAAAAAAAAAGAAGTTTCATTCCTGCGATTCGAACTTGGGACAAATCCCATGAAAACGTCCCGTGGAGACAAGGCCTTATCCGAAGAGGGGTTTCTGGAACTTACGTAACCTAATTTGGCCGCCTCTTGACGAAAAAGTCTATCTGCAGGTTGATTCTAGAAATAGATGGACCAGGAAGACTCAGGGAGTCTAAAGCGAGTCTGTACCTCACGTACAACTAGTTTTAATTTATATTCTAAGAAAAAATCGGTCCCAAATTCCCAATTTTAATCATGGTACACGGACTTTATGTCCACTTTTTTTTCGTCCACAGACTTGTCGTCCACAATTTTTACGTCCCCAGTTCTAAAGCCCACACTATTGTCAAGTCCATTACTTAAACGTCCACTAAGTTAAGTCCACAAATGTAAAGTCCACTAAAATCAAATTCAAGCGTCATATTTTAGTCCGTGTGTAAGATTATATTGACAATATCGAAATGAGAAAATTAAGAGATAATAAGGCGTTGTAATCGTAACTCAAATTTCAAATGAAATTTTAATTTCTTCTTTTGATTCATCTTTTCAAATTGTCTTTGGTAAATACTTGGTTTCAATTGTATCCTTGAAATTTCCGATATAAAATATGCCTTATATGCACATTCTTTTTTTTTTTAATGAAATTGATTACTTCATTTTAAAAACATTTACATTTTTAAAATGCGGTAAATATTTGTAAAATCTTTTCCAAGCAATAGCATCGATATGAATCTCAATGAGCCGTAGTTGTGATGAATGAAACTAAACAAAAATTAATAAAATAGGAGAAAAACTAAGAAGCACGCAATTTTTTGGTTTTAACTTATTTGTACATCGACCTTCTTGAGTCAAATACGTCCAATTTTGAGCGTTTGGTTGCGCTTACACCACGCTGCAGCACAGTAAAAGCCCCAAACCTAAAAGAATAAATTTGAATGCTTTGGAAATCATTAAATTATTGACACGGAACGACTATTATATTTACAAAAAACACATTATATTTTCCAGTAATACATATTTCTTTTTCATCAGTTTGAAAGGGAATAATCAATGCAGATAGTGCAAACATTTCAAAATCATGATTTGAAAAACGCTGACTCCATGAGTTTAAACATTAGCGCCTAACACAGAGCAGAGCAGAACGCGCACTGGCGCCCACAAACCTAACGGGATACTTTACGCGTTGCGCAATGCGTGAAGTATCCCATTAGGTTTGTGGGCGCCTATGCGCGTGTCACGCTTCTTGCCTGCCGCGCCGCAACGCTTTAAGCAACTATTATGCGTCAGAGGCGTTGCACAGTATCCTACAAGATTGAAGGCGCACGAAATAACTAGTTAAAGAGGACTTTAAATTTTGACTGCATCTGTTACTGAAAAATGTTTAATTTGGCATTGGAGCGTTTCCCAGGCTCCCGCTTTGGTTTTTATCTTATCATATCCGCACAGTGTACACATGAACATATGTTTTTATCTGCTCTTAGAGTCTGTTCTCTTTCATAACTTGATTCATGAATGAATTGTTTTTAAGAATGAAGGAACTCTCTTAATTTAAAAATCTAAATTTTTCGTATATACTCCCATTTTCAAAATTCTCTGTATACACGTTAATAGCCTGTGACGTTGAACGTCTTAAAATATACTAACTAACTAACTAGTAGCAGTGCGTATTTATTTTTGAGGTGGTTCCTGTCATTTAAATGAGAAGAAAAAAATGTGGACATAACATGGCCACAATTTGGACCATTTTGGACATATTCATGGTTGGACATTAAATCATGTGGACTTAATAAAGACTGGACTTAACGTTTAGTGGACATATATAGCGGTGGATATTTATTTAATGGACGAAAGGTAGGTGGACATAAAGTCCTGGAAGCGTACGGGATACTCTTGAAGGTTTTTGCCTGAACGAGTTTAAATTTTTTGACAAGTCAAAATCAGAAACTCTTCAGATTCTAGAAGTAGAGTGTCCACAGAGTCATTTAAGCTAAACAGGAAACAGCGCTGTTCAGTTGCTGGAACACAAAGTCGATTTAAATGTATTTCGGGGCTAAAATAGTCAAATTTGAAATAACCGGTATGAAGTTCCTTTACATTCTTGATAAGAAATTCCCTTGCTAGTAATAATGCCTAAGTTTCTTAGATGTGGTTGTTCAGAGCTTTTGAACACTAATACTAACGATTTTAGGAAAATCGTAAATTTTTACGACCTAAAACTACCCTTCAAAACTGAAAATCACTCTTTCCCATGGAACTCTCCAAAATATGACCGGCTTTTTGGGCAGTCTATTCGGCCGTCGAAAGAAGTTTGAAATGGAGGTTTATAATGACCTAAGGTGGAGTCAGCTTCAGTAGTGTAGTGGTCAAGGCAGTTCGCTGCCAACACTGAGGTCCCGGGTTCAATCCCTGGAGGTGAATAATATTTGAGGACACTCAAATATCAGTCACCGTGACCGTGGATGACTATGCCACTCCAATACCCTGACCCTTCGAGGTAACAGGGTGCGGGAGGGACATAGTCACCCGGTAAGTGATCCGTCAGCACTGTTCGACTGGGCTGTGAAAAAATCGGTGATCACTCGTAGTGTGCGCGACTGCCAGCGTTACCTATCTGTGGAGATTGCAACAACATAGTCCAACTCCGTGGAGGCATGGCCGTGCTCCGAAAATCTGTGCTCTGCAGCGTCTGCCACAGTCTTTAATGAGACTTGCCGTTGACTATCAGACGGCCGCTGAGCCTTGCGGGAATATAGCGGATACCAAAGACATGAAGACGAAGCAGTGGCGTGGCGTGAATTGCGATAAATTGATTGTTATGCCATTTAAACCTATGGAAAAGGATCTATAAACAGGGTGTTCGCAACGAACACCCAAATAATCGATTCTTTACCATGGGTTTAAATGGCATAACAATCGATACATCGCAATCCACGCCACGCCACTGAGACGAAGTGCGCTCGTATCTATAAGCACGGGGAAAAAGTGAAGCCTGGATTGGCGCTGGGTGCTTGTGTGAGTGTGTAAATGAGCGCGGGAATCCATGGCGGCCAACGGAAATTTGATTTGAACTTGTCCTCTTGATTTTTCCATATTTCTTCTTCGAAACGTATTTCAAATGCCTAAAACGAACATTTTAAGAAAGTTGGGACTGCAACTTTTTATAATACACTTACTTTTTCTCAATAACAGGCAGTAATCTCAGATAAAGTTAGTTTTTATTTTGCTCATAGTGGTCCTGCCGGTTCAAACAGGTCGTTACAGTCCTAGATGACTGCTACTCCCAAATGAAATTAATCGGTCGATGACGAACCAACATCGCAAATATCTTGGCGAAGAATATCGAAAAGACTGTCATTTATGCTCATACATTTTCTTTTTTTTTCCTTCATCTTGAAATTTCCATTCGAAAATTTTAAGTTTGGGTCTGCTCAGCGGCCTAAGAGAGCTGTCTCCGACATTATAAGTATGTCCAAATGCAGTTCCTTCCGTCCTAAGAACTGTGTAAACATTTCATTTGGCTGAAAGCAACCGATCAAAAAATAGGGAAATATCGGCAATCGATCATTCTCGCCTACCACTGATTACTTTGCGATATATTTTTATATTAGACCACGAAAAATTTTAAATAATAAACGGTAATGTATTGGAAATTTGAGCTGAAACTTTTTAAAAATTTTCGCAGGCACTGTGTTCCTCATAGGTAGAAAGAAGTTTGGTGGAACCCAACTTGATGTGAGGCGTGAATTATCTATTATCAATGTCTCCCTATTTGAAGCCGTGGTGATGAATCGATTAGTAATGTGTTCGCAGCGAACACCTATCAGTTCGTCGATCCTTTTCCATAGATTAAATGGTAGATCAATCAATATGTCGCAAATGTGTCTACGCTCCTGAACTCATTTTATTTATTCACTGAGCGACGCAATGATTTTCAATAATTTTATAGTCTAATCTCGAAAAAGAAAGGGGACTGATTGAATTTAATAATAAATAGTCAGCTTCAGACAAAAGCTGGAAAAATTGCTAACATATTGACTTGTAACTGTGCTAATGTTTTATTTTTCGGTTAGTTTTAGAAATTTAAATCATATTCATACTATTTGCCATGAACCTTTCATGAGGAAGTTGCATTAATACCTACCGTGTCAAGAGAAATCTAATGCGAATCCTTCAACAAATCAGATTCTCCTTCAATAAAGTTGGGTAGGCAAAAGCGGTCTCTTAAATTTTCGAATAGTGGTATCAATAATTATGGATTCATTTGACTCTCAAAGGTCGTATCTACGAGGTAAGATTTAAAGAGAACGCCTCAGAGAAATATGATCGCCTCATTTCCCCCTTGTCTAACTATTTCAATAATCGCTTGTCGATCTCTTGAGTAAATTACATCGAGCAACATGCAATAGTAGAAAAACAAGGGGAAAAAACGGGAAACAAGGCTAAAATACATAAGTAGGTAATAGAAAAAACCGTGACGACAATAGATGACCATACCTAAAAGCTCTAGCCTAAGCATTTTAGGTATGCTCTTCGAAAGGTATTGGTAGGGTTCAGGTTTTCATCGATTTTTTTAAAAAAATTTTTGTATTTCCGACTGGAAATGACTCAGTTTTGAGTCGAAACGTCTCGGGTTTTTTTTATTAATTGTGTATTTTAGTCTTGTTTCCCGTTTCCCCCCCTTGTTTATCCACTGTTACCATTGTCCCGGGCTGCTCTATACAAATGTGTATCTGGAACATGCAATATGACAGCGAGGCAGGCGCTCTGCTCACTGACGCGCGACCCATTCACGTGCCCGCTTTCGCAACAGAATCAGCTGATTCGGCTGATTCATACAGCGAGCTCCCTCGGCAGTCGCCGCGCCGCACATTGGTTCCGAGACCCGATCTAGGTGGCATTAATTCGAAAAAATGAATTTTGGAAAAATTAAAATTTGACACCACAGATTGATAGTGCATACTCTCGAGAGTAACTTGGCCAAATATCATGAAGATTGGATCACTAATAAGGAAATGATAAGCACCTAAAGGTGAGGCCGCGAGGTACTTTTGGGCGGACTCGCACCAGTTTTCAGTGTTTCACTGTCAGGTCCTATGATTTGAAGTTCATCACACAGAAATAGATGCAAATGTGAAGTGTTCTGTTATGGTGTATCAAAAATATAAGGCATGTTAAAGGTTTATACGTTCTTACTATCTTTCAAAAACGTGTCTATACATCTAGACAAGCCGTTAGACAAAGCGTTATTTTCTACTAATTCCAAGCAAATTTTTACAAAAATGGCTCTAGATGAATGTCTTGCGCCGGTTCGCACGCATACAGACCTACTGTAGTAGTTAGTACTAACCCTAAACTTGATTTTAGTGCAATAAAATTCTGCGCATACTTGCGTCCCTGGGGGTTAGGGCACTTTGAATTTCCAAAACCGGCTTTCAAGAAATAAAGAATTGACACACTAAGGAGCTTACTGCAGACCTCAGATCCTTGGGAATATGAATACTGCATTTTTTACAGGTCATGTGGGTTCTCAAGTCTTCATAATCGTTAAGATGATTATTTTTTACTTTGTCTATACCTCTAGAGAAGCCCATAGACTTACCACAGCTCCGGTTTTTTGACTGGAAATTTTACAATTATGACTCAAAATAAAGGCCCTGCGTAGGTTCGCACACGTGCAGACCGACTGTAGTAGTTAGTGCTGACCCTACACTTGATTTCGGAGCAAAAAAATTCTGCGCATGCTTGCGTCCCTGGAGGTTAGCGCACTTTGAATTTCCAAAACCGGCCTTTGAGAAATGAAGAAAATTGACACACTGAGGAGCTTACTGCACTACTGCAGACTCCAGATCTTTGAGGACTGCATTTTTTGCACATCACGTGAGTTCTCAAATCCTCACAATCATTGGGATGATTATTTTTCACCTTGTCTATACCTGTAGAGAAGCCCATAGACCAAAGACAGTTCCCGTTTTTTGACTAGAAATTTTACAATTATGGCTAAAAATACAGAACACGTGGGTTCTTAAATCCTCTCAATCGTTTAGATAATTGTTTTTCACATTGTCTTTACCTTTAGAGAGGCCCATAGACAGCACTATTCCACAGAAAAGGAGCATACTGCACTCCTCGCGCATTTTTCCGTGATTGTATGAGTAAATGTCCTCTAACTTAACAACGAATGCTTATTTCTTTCTTGGTTCATGATTTCTTCGTGTTTTTATTCTCTCAGGTTTGTAAGGCTCTGAAATCATCGCAAGCTCACAACTTTGTTTAAAAAAGAAAAAAAAGCAAGTGTGACACCTCACTCTTTTTGATGCGCAATAAAATATTATACCGATGAATATTTTCCTGCTCTTATAGACAGTAATCATTTTTCTTTCAAAATACTTTGTTATTAATTTTGGTTCTGCTTTCCTTCATTGAGTGAATATACTTCTTGTTCTAGTAAAATATTTATGTTACGTATGTTTAAATTGCCGCGTATAATGAATTTAAATGTATTTTTTGAATTATAGACGAAGATCGAATCTTAATTCATAGTTATTCTGATAACATAATAATTCTGATAGCATAATTGTACCATTAAATTACAAAGCTTCAAAATTTCTGTTGGTTTTAAAGCGCGGTGAATCAAGAAATCAGCGAGCATTGAGGTTCAAATAAAGTTCTTCTTACGCTGATTTGTCAACACTGTATGAACAACTCGAATAGTGGGATAAGCAGTTTTCTTTGGTACTGGAATTTATTTTCCTCAGGGAAACCACAACATTTAGGAGGTATATTTTACCAGATAATACCAATTCCTGGTTCACAAAATTATACAACATTGCCCACCCCCCTCCCCCATAAAAAAATTAGTAATTAGAGGACAAATCCTCGTAAATTCATTGATAGTTTTTGATGATAAATCAAAAAAGGTTAAAAAATATATCAGTCCAGGAATTCAGCCATGTTAAAATATTATTAATGTAGTATTAAGTATGAATTTTCAAGCTAAATGCAAATTTACCACCTTATGCTAAATGATACAGTCAAATTGACTTCAAATTCGTAATTAGCGACCCAAAGAACCCCTAGAAACATATATAATATGTCATCATCAGTGATATTCTAATTAATGCCACCTAGATCGGGCCCTGGAACCAATGTGCGCCGCTGCTCCTGATTCTGGCGTCGCGACGCTCTGCCCTTGAGCGCCGCTGTCCGACCTTGCCTCTCATTCACTTTTTATCCGCCAGCGCGCGCCAAGGAAAAACCGCGTTCGTGCGTTCGATTTCCATTGCAGTTGCGCGCTTCTGCGCCATCGGCGTCAGACTTACTCATCCTCTTTTTCGGCGTCACATTATTCACACGTCCAGAGTTGCCAAAGCTTTGTGATAATACCTGTTGCTCGTTGTTCCGGCTAGTTCTGCCTGCTCAAGTAAAAACAACTTATCTCCATCCCAGTGGCGGACTTATCAAAATTATTAAATCTTCATTTATTTCTATACTGAAAAGATAGTGTTTTATTTTGAACCAAATAATTTTTAAGCAAGCTAGCTGTTTTAAAATTTCTTAATTATCTTACTAACTTCAGTATCATAATACCTGTTGCTCGTTGTTCCGGCTAGTTCTGCCTGCTCAAGTAAAAACAACTTATCTCCATCCCAGTGGCGGACTTATCAAAATTATTAAATCTTCATTTATTTCTATACTGAAAAGATAGTGTTTTGTTTGAACCAAATAATTTTTAAGTAAGCTACCTGTTTTAAAATTGCTTAATTATCTTACTAACTTCAGTATCATGCTTTTTCAAATTTAAGCTATTAAAACAAATAAAGATAATTATTAAAATAGCTCTAGTCAATATTACGGTCTTTAAGTTAATCTGGTTTATTTTAAACAGTATTTGTTCCGACAGACATGATTTTCATTATAATTTTTATTTTGGTTTTCTAATTTTCGCCCCATTTCTTATGTTTCTTTGCTTTCATTGATCCAAATCTATGTGGAGCGATGAAAAAAGATGATGATGTCTATTTAAGTATCAAGAATATTACACGGACAGCTTGGCAGACGTGGATGTCAAGTCCAAGAGCGAGGAAAAACCTGTCTCGGGAATTCGAATTAAATTGATCGTCGTCGTGAATGCCGTACTCCGCCGCAGGTTTCGTGGGTTTTCCGCAGGATGTTTATGTTTAATTAATACGCTTACCTCCAAGCCTCGCGATTCATGGATATCGTTCAATGCAGTCGTGTTTTTATGAGGATCGTGTGAGGTTAAAATTGAAGACATAGAGGAAAGGTGCGTTCGGAGTCACAATGAGTGTCTAGACGAGGAATGAATAGCGCCCTTGCATGTGTCAGGAATTTGCGATTTAAGTACTGCACTGTAAAAAAAGTCGTTTGGATCTAGAGTCCAGACTCTTGAAAACAATGACGGGAAAAAATACTCTTGATTCAATCGGATTTTTGTTTGAATTAAAAGGAAATCCGCTTAAATTAAGAGGCTTGGTTCTCGATATAAGCAAAAATCCGATTGAATCAAAAGTACTTTTCTTGTCAATGTTTTTAAGAGTCTGGCCTCTAGATCCAAGCGACTTTTTTTCCAGTGTGAGCCCTCGGTACAATTTCGCGAGAAGCACGATGGTGCCACCGGTTTTCGCTGGAATCAACTCCAAAGCTACAGAAAAGCTCTTGAGGTTTAAACTGACTTTAGCTGTTGAGGCCGAAATGGAGGGAGTATCCTACGTTATAACCTGTGAGTCCACCTTTGTATACAAGAAAAACTCTGTATGCAAAGATAGGGAGTAAATACATTAGCAGTGTTGCCGTGTTTTCAGTTTTGAAGTCCCTCAGTAAAGTGACAACCCTGTTCATGTATTTGCTCCCTATCTTTACACGGAGAGTTTGTCTTGATATAGAGGTGGACTCTCAGGGTAGCCTGGGATATCCCCTCTGTTACGGCCGCAACTTTGAAAGCTTTTTTTGAGCCTCGGAGATGACTCCAGGGAAAACCAGTGGCATCATCGTGTCTGTCGCAAAATTTTACCTTGGTAATTTTACTTAAATCGCTAATTCCCGAACGAACAAGAGTACTTTCCAACATGATTTCTCTACATAATGTCACGAGAAAACCAATCTTACCGCAGAAAGTCTGTAAATCAACTCTTAAACGAGATTTAAGTTTTTACCACTAACATTAATTAAATGGTAAAACTGCAGATGACGTCGTTTGTATAATCAAACTTCCATTTGCTCTAGGTTAAAAATATGTGTTCAAATCTCACTCATAAATTCATTTCCGAATTTTCTGTTGTGTGAATTGTTTTCTGTTTAAGATTTTGAAGAGAAAATACGTGACTGTTCTTTCTGGTGCAGACCTTGTCCGCAAGCAATTGAATCTAATTTCCTAATCAGAAAATACCATCTCTTGCTCATTTTCGAAACAACATATGGGCCACAATTTCCCCGCGTAGACAAGTGTCTTTAGAGATGAGCCAAAAATATGTTTTCCTTTTGCAAAACGTGGTTCAATCGTCACTACATTAAAAAGAAAAATAATGATATTTTTTCTGTGCAAACATTTCAAAATCATGAGTTGAAAAACGCTGACTCCGCGAGTTTAAATATTAGAGCCTAACACAGAGCGGAGCGGCGTGGCGCCTACAAACCTAACGGGATACTTCACGCATTGCGCAACGCGTGAAGTATCCCGTTAGGTTTGTGGGCGCCTATGCGCGTGTCACGATAGTTGCCTGCCGCGCCGCAACGCTTTAAGCAACTAATTCGCGTCAGAGGCGTTGCACAGTATCCTACAAGATTGAAGGCGCACGAAATTACTAGTTAATGAGGACTTTCAATTTTGACTGCATCTGTTATTGAAATATGTTTAATTTGGCATTGGAGCGTTTCCTAGGCTCCCGCTTTGGTTTTCATCTTATCATATCCGTACCGTATACACATGAACATATGTTTTTATCTGCTCTTAGAGTCTGTTCTCTTTCATGACTTGATTCATGAATGAAATGTTTTTAAGAATGAAGGTATTAGTAGTATGCATTTATTTTTGAGGTGTAGTAGTAGTAAAATAATTTTATTTTAAAGCGGTGCTTTAGCATCTAAGGCCATTTACACCTCTAAAGAAGGCAGTAACAGTAATTTTACATGGAAATATCAGTAAAAATACAAAAGGGTTGAGGGGAAAGGTTAAATTTTGAGATTAGTGGAACGCATAAATTCAAAAAGTTTTACAGGATGAGTATTCAGAAGTAAATTTTTAAGAGAGTGGTTCCTGTCATTTAAATGAGAAGAAAAAAATGTGGACATAACATATCCACAATTCGGACAGTTTTGGAAATATTCATGGTTGGACATTAAATCATGTGGACTTAATAAAGACTGGACTTAACGTTTGGTGGACATTAATAGCGGTGGACATTTATTTAATGGACGAAAGGTAGGTGGACATATAGTCTTGGAAGCGTTTTTCTACTGTGAACGTGAATATTCTGTTGTGTCAGAATGTCGCAGAAAGGAGTTTCACGACATTATATATAAAATATGACGCAATTTCGGGTGAATAAACCATTCGCAGTTCTTGAAAATGATTAAGAAGGTCCAAAAATGTAATCTTGAGAACGTTTGCACTTTTTCTTCCTTTCTTTTCCAAAAAGTTCAACGAAGAGCTAGTTATTCCTGATCACTGGGAAGAGGATGTTACTGCCTTGAATCTTGATGCATTGGAACAGTTTGCAAACAACAAACAGTTAATCTTGAAGATGGATAATAACAAGAAAAGAATGTACAATCTTGGAGAATCATACTGTAATAAATACAATTTTACTCACTACGTACACATAAAAAATTCACGCGAGTCGGTATCAGAGATCTCACGTGTAACACAAAATGCTGATAAATAAATACTAAGAACGAGATCTGGTTTTTATGACAGTGAAAAATTACACACTTGTTATAGGTTCCTGTAAGATATTCATTATCACTAAATATTTAGAGAGCAAATATTGTGTGTATCACGAATACGGTTTATAAATATTTATGAGGCCAGTAAGAGAATTTTTGATTTCAATACAAAACTTGATAATGTGATTTTTGAAACTTAGGGACGAACGTTTTTGCGCAATAATTTGATCCCCTCGAAAGATTTTCTCTATCCTGTAATAGCTGGTCCTTGGAGGAGAAATTTCTGCATAGAATGCAGTTTCTAAAACGAGCTCGATTCGTTAATTTTTTAATCGCTTGGTGAAGAGTTTTAACTTTTGGATTTACCACGAGTATGTGTGCGACAGAGCCATGTTAGTCAAGTAAATTCGCTCCCTAGGATAATTGTTTTCATGCTTTTGTTACCTTCAATACACATTTACTTAAGTTTTAAGACGTTCGGATAACAGTGCTGTTCGCTTTTTAAAAATTAGATTTTTGCAATGAGATTAAATTTTTTCGTATCATCAGACGATGCTCATGGCAAATCCATTTAATTTTCTTTGCGCACTTGCATTAATCGGACTGCATTTTGCAATTTGGAGCTATAAATTCTGGCTCTTCTGGAAAAGCACTTATGCGCATAGGGAAACTGATGGCACATACGTTGTTTTTAAGCCGGGCTAGAATTCATATTTCCAAATTGCAAAATGCAGTCCAATTCGTCGTCTCCCGGACGAAGGAACGTAACATCATTCCAAGGTTGCCAAATTCACTCAAGCAATTAATTCATTTTATGAAAGTGCACCCTTTCAATTTTTATCCAGAGTTTTTCTGATGTTTGCATGAAGTCTGAGAAAAAATCAATGAAACATTCAGTCAGAAATGCCCGAGGTTCTCCTGATTAATGTGCAATTACCGAGGAAAAATTTGGCAACATTGTAGCGGAGTTGCGTCCTTTCGTGGGGGAGACGACGAACTTCAGTCTTCGTTTCGCTCAAAGCTCTCGGCGTCCCAAATCACAGGAATAGCTTATTTCCAGCTATCGTAGCCACCTCCGTAACCTCCTCCGTAACCTCCTCCATAGCTGCCTCCGTAACCACCGCCGTATCCGACTCCGAAACTTACGCCAACACCGCCTCCGTACCGCCTCCGTAGCCACCACCGTAACCGTTGTTGTAGCCTCCGTAACCGTTGTTGTAACCGCCTCCGTAGTAGCCACCGTTACCGTAACCGCCGCCGTTATAGTAGTCGCCTCCGTAGCCGCCTCCGTGGTGGTGGTGATGGTGAGGCCGGTCGTAGCCGCCACCGTAATAGCCACCGTTTCCGTAGCCGCCTCCGTAGCTGCCTCCGTAGTAGTTACCTCCGCCTCCGTAGTAGTCGCCGCCTCCGCCTCCGTAGTGGTGTCGCTTGAGGCTGCCGCCGTAGACGCCTCCGCCGGTGAGTGCAGCGCCCGTTGCTAGGGCGCTGCCGACGATGGCCGTCTTGGTGGCGGCTGCCGCGCCCAGGCCGGCGAGGGCCAGTGAACCCGTGGCGAGGATCCCTGGCAAGGCTACCATCAAACAAACGAGAATCTGTGGACGAAAAGTATATTTCAATTAGTTTCAGGAGTAGTCCTGTTGGGACGGATTATTATTTAAATTCAAAATAGAAGGCGTCTCTATCGGGTAGCATTGTATACAGTAGATATCGGTTAATACGACATATCGGCTAATACGACGGATTTCGTTTTCCCCGGCGAAACTCCATAAGTTAATACGACAACGGTTAATACGACATACCGGCTAATACGACGAAATCCCGTGACCCTTTGAATGTCGTATTAACCGATATCTACTGTATTATGCTTTGAGTTCCTTCCGAATCACGTTGGTTTCTGCATGCTTTTAATGTCGGTAGCTGTTCTGCCGTGCCAAGAAAGAACGCCGTATGAACATTCGGGAGTGTCCAAAGTTCCTTCGATAAAATGTTTATTTTTGAGGAAAGTTATCAATATTTTCTCTTGACATTTTCATGAGCTTCAGGTGGAATTGCGAACATAATTATCTGTAAAATTACCTTGGTTTTAATTTTTTGCATGATGTCAGTAATTTTATTGCAACGGGTCTAAGTTGCACAATCCCAGCAACATTGGAATGCTGTTGGTTTCTTTTTGCAAGATGTAATCCAATTCACACATGATCAAAAAAAAATTGAAATCTCAATTTAAAGAGGGGATTTGGGGACGTTTCGGCTCCCGCAGTCTGGCTTTCTAGCCCCGGATCACCCTGACCATCGGAACTGACCCATGGCATTGGATAGCTAATATATGTTAGATAGCGAGCTGATTATTGAAATCGATGGCAGAGCGACGGACAACAAAGATATAGGGACCCTGGAGCGATCCTATTGGTTAAAACAGGTAGTTGTTTTAGACTAAGGGGAAAAATTATGTACTAACTACAGGTTTCGAGTGGGTTGCCGTTAGCTAGCCAGGACTTACCTCATTTGTCCATTGCAACCACCCGCCTCTACAAATAGAATCCTTTTATTTTAAGTTAGTCTTCTTTGTCTATCAATTTCTACAATCAGCCCGGAGGGAGGCATACAAACTGGAGGGATGGTGCAAACCGAACAGGGCCTGATCGAAATTGATCAATAATAAATGTTGCAACAAGGTACCACACAAGTGCTTCTAGTTTCCTTGTGTTAATAAGGTATTTTTAGTCGTGATCCAGAGATAGTAGTTCCACGTTGCAGAATACAATTCAAATTAGGCCCTAGCGTAAATATTACCTTGCGGTGAGCTAACCATCACCTTGCGGCAAGGTATCGGCCTATCCATCCTCTCCGAGCCCTATCCGAGCCCTCGCCAAGCCAGTTCAAGGAACTCGACGACCGGGATTAAAACCGTATGACAACACTGTAGACCCAAATCCAGACGCGCAGGGCTTGAAAAAGGCGACATTGCATCGGGAAATACCCCGTGTTGGGTACGATTTTCGTCTCCAGCGTTGCCATGCATAATTATTCCCAGTCGTTAAGTTCCACGAACTGACCCGGCGAGGGCTCGGATAGGGCTCGGTGAGGGTGGATAGGCCGATACCTTGCCGCAAGGTGATGGTTAGCTCACCGCAAGGTAATATTTACGCTAGGGGTACTTGCAAAACTTATCGAGGCGCCATTTAAAACCAGGGTTAGTCAGTGGTTTAATTCCTTGACAAGCGGACTTTTGTTTTGCCGTGAAATCCTCGATGGAAGCAGCATCGCATGGAACTCATTTTGCAATTAGGAACTATCATTTCAGGCTCATCCATAAAAGCACCCACATGCATAGGGGAGCTTATGGCATATGCGGAGTTTCTTAATTAAGCCAGACATTATATTTCGTATATTGCGAAATGAAGTTGTCATTGCACTTTATGTTACGATGTATGTTTTTTACCACTTTGTCCTCAGATTGAAGCAACTTACAGTGACAAGAGCCCTTTTCCTAACTTTCCTTCATCACTTTCCTAATTTCACGCTCAGAGGTCAGTCCAAAAACCCGGGTGTGGATAGACGTTCTGAACATCACTGCATCAAAGTATACGGTTACGTATTTCAACTTCATTCCGATGAGGAGACTTTCCTCAAAGAAAAGAAAACTCTCTATTGCCTAGGTCTAACTCCGAAGCACTATGTCAAAACCTACTGTTTCACGAAAAAAACTTGGCGATCGATCGGTCAGCAATTTCAGGCGAACAACCGCCACTTTTCCAAGTGCCAGGCGGTCATCGACCGAATATCTTTTCGCCGATTTTCCAATTTGAAGACGAGTCCCCTCATGCAACCCTCAGCATTTTGCGCGGGTGCCATGCACGAGCTACCCACTTTCAGTTGAACGTATTTCTGCCAAACGGAACTACGTGCATTATGACGTGAGCCCTGTTATGCATATATTTTTATGGGTCTCGGGGCTCATGTCTTAATGCACATAGTTCCGTTTTGTAGAAATACGTCCAGTTTATCCGTGGCCAGTGGCCGAGTATCGATATTTTCCCATTTGAAGCTATGGTAAAGAATCGATCATTAAAATATTATTGCGAACATCCTGTTCATCGATCCCTTTCCATACGTTTAAATGGCAGATCCGTCGATTTATCGCAAAGTATGCCACGCCACTGTTTCTGGCGTTTAGTTCGCTCCTCCAAGAAACCACCCGAAGAGCGATGGAGGTTTCTATACCATAGTTAAAACGCCGTATGAACCTTTTTAAGAGTCGCCAAATTTCCTCCGATAAAATGTTTAATCTTGAAGAAAGTTATCAACATTTTTCCTTTAAATATGTACACTATTTTGATCAGATAACGAAAGAAATTCTCTGAAAAATCGGAAGAAAAATGTTTGTAAATACTCCCATAAATTCCTGTTTTATCTAAAGAATTTTGGCAACGCCTAAAGACTCATACGGCGTTTTTCCCTAGCACGGCAGTATATGGGAAGGTGTGTTGGGGGCTTCCATAATTTTTTTCTGAAAGATCATTAAAACTACCTGCATGTTTTTGTTGTAATGTTTTTTGTTAATATGAAAAAAAAGAGAAAAATCACGAGTGACCAGAGCCAGAAACTAGGGAAAATTGCCGTTTGCTGAAAGCGATCGGTCCGAGCAATAATAATTAAAAGTAGGAAACAAGTGAAAGGACAGGTGTCCATGAAGGTCTTTCTTGGCCCTGAAATCGATCAAAGAACAATCGCGCGTGTGAAGAAAAGTAACCTTATGCGGAAGTATCCCGTTTTGGTTTTTGCGTTTGGCCCAGATATTCCAGACCAAATTTTCATCAAAAACCAAAGTCTGTCATTGGTGTCAAACTCGCTCCTAATGTAAACAAACGAACGGCGACATAGTCCGGACATAAACAAAGCGTACCCAGAGCGGACTTCCTCTAGGAGATGTTCCAGACTCAATTTCTCAGCGTTAGCGTTTCTTCACCTCGACAGAAGAACTTTCGTCCGCGTCTAACATTTATCCCTTTCGTAAAATCAAATATCAGTTACCCCGTTGATCTGTTCATGGTGATTTCAAGTGAAATTGCGGCGAGATACTCCAGACTCCTAATGTAAACACAGCGGCCTGTACCTGGTCGAGATGTTCCGGACGCATTTCTTCATTTACGTTTCTTCATCTCGACCAAAGAAGTTTCTCGCGCATTCAAAGTAACATTTTCCGGTTCCATTGTTAGAGAAGAAACAAGTCATTTTGTTGTAAGTTAGGATAATATTTGTGTTGATTAAGTGGCTTGAGCATTGGACAACCTGGCTGCGCCTTGCATAGCTGCCTCTATATCAAGATGATTGGGAGAAAAGCTTACTGGTTGATGTGCGAATCTGAATCCTAAATCCCTAGGAACGGTAGTTGTGAAAACCAGACGGATGTACAATGCTAGGTACCTTGCTCCTCACTCACTTTCTCATGGATGTTCACTGGTCTCTCCAAGGTTCTGGTTTTGCGATGCGTTGAAGCCAATGCTTTAAGTTTAGCTATAACAACCAGGCTTCGGAGATACTAATTAACAATCCTAGCAGTCACCAAATTTTCCAGCAAACCCGCATAGTTGTCTATTAACAGCTGAAGAAGCAATGGAAACCGTATTTACCTATGACAACAAGATTTTTTCCGTTGGAACTCTGATAGTAAGTATGAGGGGGAACTATCACCTTTAAGGCACGTTTCTCCATGAATTTTCTTGTTTTTTGGCATCAAACTAAGTAGAACTCAAGGAAAATGAGGCAAAACTTTACAAGTTACCATGTAAGGTTCATCTGCTGAAAAAATAGAATAAAGTCTAAAATTCCTAATGAACATCACCAAGATGGTTCTGCCACCAGCAGTTCATTTTTTAAGGCACGGATCAAATACGGTTATCTATTATTCTCACGGTGCCCATCAAATTATAGGTAAGAAACCTAGTCCTGTAATAATAATGGCATGGAATGACGGGCTCTAATTGGTGACTTGACCATCCCCAATAAGTTATCGAAAGAATTTACTTCTTAAAAGATCCTTTGCGAATAAAGCCAAGTAAATATGCAGATAAAAGTCCCGTGTGATATGTGAAGTGTACTTATTCAAAGTAATTTCAAAGGGAAGGGATGAAATGTTCAAAAGGTAACGTCCAAATTTGCAAAGTTGTAGAGGCGCTCGGCACAAATTGGACAAGGTGCCGCTAAGTAATGATTAAATGAATTTTTTATTGTTATTAATTACGGAAAAGAGGAAAAGAGAATCAGGCCGAATGCCAAAATCCAAAATTCGAAAAGTGTAGGGTGGTGTAGGAGCCGAACCTTCTTCGAGATTACGGGCGGCGAGCGGCAACCTGATTGGCTACGAAGATTGCCGAGCATGGCCGAAGGCCTACTCGCCGCTTGGTAGGTGTTGACGGCGGTTTGACAAACAGCAGTTTTTGGTGAAATGTGGTCCGGAATATCTGGGCCAATCTGTTCACTCCCCGTTTTGCCTTTATTTTAAAACTGGACGCATTTTTTAAGTCGCGTCGCACGGAAAAGATGGTGATTGATATCGAAAGTTTGAGCTCCTCGTGTTTCTGCTCAAAATTGTTCGTTTTCCGATGCATCTATCTCTATATGTATCAGTGGTGTGGCGTGCTTTTCGATGTATCGATATTTTCCCATTTGAAGCTGTGGTAAATAATCGATTATTAAGGTGTTCGCTGCGAACACCCTGTCAATCGATACTTTTCCATTGGTTTAAATGACAGATCAATTGATACATCGCAAAGCACGCCACGCCACTGATATGTATTACTGAAAACATAAGGTAGTTTTCGCGGCTATTCTCATAGTAAAATAATTTTACCGTCTTCTACGCGATTGAGGGTTCCCCCGGTCCGGTAATTTGAACTTGAAAAATGTATGGTTAAAGAATTTAATGGAAGTAGGCGATGCGAATATCATTGAAAAGTTTGCCTGCGTTGAAAGTACAATTTAGAATTTCATCAGCGCGCGACCACTCAATTGCCTCAATTATTTAATGTGATTTTGTCCAGAATGTTTTAAGCATTTTCAATAATAAAACTTTCGTATTTTCAACGAGCAGATAACTGTCTTGAGTATTCTCTAATTTTCCAGTTGATTCTCTTTAAATTGACTTTCTAGAGAAGAAAAAACAGTTATGCAACTATAACATCTAACGAGGGTAATTTTTAGAATATATATAGAACGTACTTTTCCAGAATATATATCTGGTATGTAGATGGTTCATTGAACTAGCGTCAATTTTAATTTCTCTCGCAAGTTGCAGGTCCGAATTTTTGAAAAGCAATGCATATACTTCAAAGAATCTACCTCGCTGAGGAGAATCAGAAAAGTCGTACCCCATAAATCCTTCGCAAGTAAAACTTTGATGTAGAGAGTGGATGGACATAGGGTTATTTGTTGATATCACTCAATTCGTCGCGTGCAAATCGTGTTGCACGTAAATTTTTAAGTCACTAGGATCGAACCTGGATCGCATTGGCATTGAGTCCAATGCGCTAGCCAATCACAAGTCGCAACATGTGAGTGATATGTCAAGAAACAAGAATGTATCAGTTTAGTAGGACAATTTTACTGAAAATTTTTTTTCTCGAGCTATAATTTTGACTTATAGCGTCGTTTCTTGTCGACAAAATTTGGTTTGTTTTGAGTTAAACCCGTGCGAATTGACTCTGTAACAAGTTTTTGAGTTGAAAAAGCGTCGTTTTGCCATCCTTAAGTTTAAGAAACGCTTAAAAAGAAAAGTTCCTTTAACGAAGAAAACTGACTTTAAATTAGAGCCGCACCGATTTAGAACTAGAAATACTCAAATTTTGTCGACGAGAAATCACGCTATAATTCAAATCATTATCCCAAGCAAATTTTTTTTTTTCGGTTTTTACCATCCTCAGATCGTCACCTTCCGGCTAAAGTAACACAAGCGCTATTAAAAATTTCCGCCGCAATTTTATTTTTACGGAGAAATTGTTCAAGGAAGCTATCCAAAAATTTCACTGACTTTTATTAGCGCTGCCGATAAAATTCAGTGAAATTTCGAACAGATTCAACAAACAATTTCTCTGCCTAAAAATAAAATGGCGATTAAAATTTTGACGGGGGACGGCGCTTGCGATACTTTGGCCGGAAGGTGACGAGATGTCTTAAAGGAGCTTACACGGTTCCGGTCGATGTGACCGTAAGAAATAGTAACTTAAGGTGATTCGACGGTTGCCCTTTTTTTGTGCCAGAAGGACGTGCGATATATCGCATCAATTCGTTCCATAATTTCAGCCACTTGTCATATTCTTCGAATTTGGAGATCGCACCTCTGATGTCATGCATGAGACTGAAGAACTCGTGTACCAAAGACAAAGAAATTCTACACTGGTAAAACAAACCTCTTGGACCAATGCCGCGGTGCATTGACTTAAGAGTGCAGTTTCTTGTCTTCGGATTTAAGAGTCTTGAACTCTTGTTTCAAGCGGATTTTGCATTGAAACAAGAGTCCAGACTGCTAAACCCGGCGACAAAAAACTGCACTTTTGAACCAAGAGGTTTTTTTTTACCATTGTACGTAAGTAAGGCGTAGTGTTTTAGGGAAAAAATATAGCATTCGACACTATGCTATCGAAACTGCACTCGAATGCTATATTTTTCCTCTGACGAAACCACGCCTGTATTACGTTGAATTTCTGTGTCAAATTCGGTACATGAATTCTTTAGTCTCATGACAACAGAGGTTCGATCTCAAAATTCGAAAAAAATGACAAGTGGCTGAAATTATGGAACGAATTGATGCGATATATCATACGTCGCTCTGACAGAGCAAAAATAAGCACGAGGTTGTTGGACGATATTGAGATTCCCAATTAATTGTGGTAGTACCCCAATTGATTATGGTAGCACCCCGATTAATCGTGGTAGTATCGCAATAAATACAGGTGACTAACTCAAATGTTGTGGTACGACCCTAACTTGAGTTGCGATACTAATACAATTAATTAGAAATTTCCACACTGGTAAAAAAAACCACTTGGTTCAAGAGTGCAGTTTCTTGTCGCCGGATTTAAGAGTCTGGACTGTTGTTTCAATGCAAAGTCCGCTTGAAACAAGTGTGCAAAACTCTTAAATCCGGCGACAAGAAACTGCACTCTTGAACCAAGAGGTTTTTTTTTACCAGTGATATCATTCAACAAATTGGGGTAGTACCACAATTTTAGGGGATAACCCTTGACACTTTTTTTCCGTGGACACAAAAAATGGCAACCGTCGAATCGCACCTTAACGTAACCCGTAGTAAACATAAGCATGAAAAATTACATCAGCGTACGTGCTTGAGGCGAAACAGTCTCAAGCCCAAGCAACTTTGGCGAGTGACTTTGAACTTGAAAAGAGAAGCGTTGAACCCGGCGCCCGGGGAGCGGTGAGAAACTTGGGACTTACCGCGAATTGCGAGGCCATGGTGCTGCGCGTACGATGCTGCTCGGTCGACAATCGGCGGAACGATGGTTTTTTTTGCAGCGGATCCTCCCGGCCGGCGGACTCCGACCGGGCGCTTGACATTTAAAAACCCGCCGCCTTTAAGCCCGCCGCGGGGGCGGAGCCCCCCGGCCCCCGCGGAACAGGTCCAGGAACACCCCGATCTCAACGGTCGGGCCCACCGAAAAGGCGGCGGCGGATACGGATCGCAGTTTTCAGACTGTGCGATAACACATGGATACTTTACATGGGTTTAAAAAGGGAACGGTGCTGAATTTTCAGCATAATCTGGCAACGAGGACATGGATGCGGCCCGGAACACAATTTGCGGTGAAAAATCGAGGTGGCTTCGTGGAAACTCCCGCGAGGCCGTGGGTTTTGACTAATGGCGTGCGAAAATTTTGCGAGAACCTAATGGAGTCGTCTCTCGTATGGCTCGGAGTAACGAAAGGCTCGCGCTAAGTAGCCATTTCTACTGCACGGAGAAAAAAACTTCGTGCGTGGGACCCGAAGTTTAGGTCATATGGATCTCTGAAGTTTTCGGATTGAGCATCTGAACACTTTAGGTCTAGCTGTCGAGGTTCGGATCACACATCCGAAACTTCAGTTCTTACATCTAAAGTACTTCGATTTTCACATCCGAGAAACTTCGGTTCTCATATCCGAAAAACTTCGGTTCTCACATCTGAAGTACTTCAGATGTAAGAACTGAAGTTTCAGATGTGTGGTCCGAATCTCGACAGCTAGATCTAAAATGTTCAGATGCTCAATCCGAAAACTTCAGAGATCAATATGATCTAAACTTCGAGTCCCAGCCACGAAGTTTTTTTCTCCGTGTGGGAGAGAAATATCAATGGCAAAACTCACGTCGATGGCCAAAGTGCCAAACCGCGTATCTCAACTGCGGAATTTCAAAATTTCCGCTCCTACTTTATCTTTAGGCAATTTTACGAAAACTGTCCAATTCGACCTACAAAATACTAAAAATTCGACTTGATTATTTTGAAACCCGGGTTTCTTTTCCTTGTACGGTATCCCCACTGTGGCATTCGGCTTAAAAAAATAATGGAGGTACCTTCTTTTGTCAGAAATGTTTCCCCTTCTTTTTACACACAAAGCATCACACTAGAAAAAGAACACATTGGATCTAGAGTCCAGATTCTTAAAAATATCGACAAGAAAAAATACTCTTTATTCAATCGGATTTTTGCTTAAATCAAGAACCAAGCCTCTTAATTTGAGCAGATTTCCTCTTGATGTAAGCAAAAATCCGATTGAATCAAGAGTATTTTTTCTTGTCGATGTTTTCAAGAGTCTGGACTCTAGATCCAATGTGTTTTTTTTCCAGTGCGTATATGCGTGTGACGGTCGTGACAAACGAAAACGGCGAGCATACCCAACGGCAAAGAAGCACAATCCCTAAAGGCGGCTTACGTGCTATTGATAGTAAGGGCCATAAAATGGGCACGGTGGTTCTTCAGAATATCACACGCTTCCAAAGTAATACGCGTGACGGTCGTGACACAATAAAGAGGTTTAATGGAGTTTGCCTTTTAAATCCATCCAAAATCTTCCAAATTCCAGCAGTGACTGTTGTGCGATCATACACTGGAAAAAAAGTAGCTTGGATCAAGCATGATGATTCTTGAATTTGCCGCCAAGAAATTTTTTTTTCTTGCTTTAATCTGAATTTTTCTTGATACAAGAAAAATAATGCTTGAGTTAAGCAAGAAAGGAGCGTATATTAACCAGAAATATTCTTGATTTAAGAAGAAATACTTCTTGGCGGCAAATTTAAGATTCTTTTTTTTCCAGTGTATTGTGATGTGAACACTTCACTCAATGGAATGAACTTGTTGTAGCGATTTTGACCGTCCCTAGCTGTCAATTCGGGGATAGAGCCCTGTATTGCCCTATAGAGCAGGATTATTCTGTAACGTGATAATAAAACGTTTTTAAAGGCCCTAAAATTCTGAATATATGATGTAATCGAATTTTACTTTATTCAAGCAGGGCTCCTAAATGTTAGGAGATTTTATCGAAAGTGCTGATTTTGTTACGCACAAGGAGGCGTGTGCCAACTTTTTTCTGGAGCTGATTTTGTTACGCACAAGGAGGCGTGTGCCAATTTTTTTCTGGAGCTGATTTTGTTACGCACAAGGAGGCGTGTGCCATTTTTTTTCTGGATTATAGCACTTTTTCTGTCCTTTTCAGAAAAACAAAAGTGTGTAATTCAATAATATGGTCAATATGATTTTTCAACAAGATGATCTGTGGGAGGATCGATTCCAATAACGATTAGGAGTCGCAGATCGCTCCAGTGCGCTGAGGCGGCGTGATATATGTATCCATGTTTCAATAAAACAAAGTGCTAAAAGTTTTGGTGGCGAAGTGCTGATTTTTCTCAAAATCGTCTAAAATCTCGTCCATGCTATCGAGTTTTTTCTCAAATTTTGGTTCAACTCAAATTTTCAGCTTTTCTCGTGGTAAACATTTTTCAACTCGGAAATCCCAGGACGTTGCAGAAGTTTCACTTGAGGAAATTGAATTCGTTGATTCCCTCTCAGTCGATGCACTTCCAAAAAAAGAATAATGAATAAGTCATGACATACGAAAGAACCACCTCCACTTATTGCGGAGAAGCCTTTTTGTAGTTTAAATTTAACCAGGAAACGCGGCCGGCGCCCGAGGAAGCATTGAAATTCAAAATTCTCACTTGATCGCGAGTCAATAGAGGATCAAACTCCACGAGCAGAGATGCTTTTCGGGAGTAGAAGCCGAGAACTCGGTCTCGAAACCAGTTCGGTTGCAATTTCCGCATCTCTTGACAATAAATTTCAATGACTGGTCCAATTGGGTGTCTATCCTGCACGTGTAGAGGGGGCAGGGGTTAACCTAATTTCATTTCAATAAGAAATACGGAGGATCTACGAACAATTTCTAGAACCAGAACCGACAGAATTGTGACTCAATTGCGTTACCTGGAATTGAAAAGTAGGGAAAATTTTCCTTCTAATTGACCCCTAGAAATCCTACATCCGCCCACCCTAGTGTACTGTATCCCTCCTTAGGGACTCATTTTTTGAGAGGAGGGTGGGCCGATTTCGGATTTTTAGGACTCAAATTCTGAGTATAAACAGTTTAAATCTTAAGAGGGTCAGAACTAAAAAAAGATAAATTAAACTCAAAATTATAACCAAGGAAAATTAATAAAACAAAACCAAACAAAAAAATTCAATGAAAATAAATAAGCCCTAGTGAATTAAAAGTGTACAAAATACCCACAATCTTCCAAAAGACTCATTCATAAATGACCAGAAATCGTGTTAGATAAAATCCGAGTACTTAAGGATTAAGGACGGATAAAACTTCTATACTAGTTTCAATTTCGTTAATTTCCTCCAGTAGTTTTGTCCTCTTAGTCTATCGCTTTGTCTATCAATTTCAATAATCAATTCGCTGATCAATTCCATTGTACTGTAGCATTCAAACATTGTTTGATGCTAATATGTCTCAGTGCTCATTGATCGCAAGATGATTCTTGGCGCATCTCCTATATTGTCTTCTTAGTCTATAGCTTTGTCTATCGATTTCAATAGTCAACCGGCTGACTAATTTAATTGTCATCTAGTATTCCAACATTGTTTGATGCTAATTTGTCTCAGTGCTCATTGAACCACACCATCGCGAGATGATTCCGCGTGCGCATCCAGCTTTATTGGACACGACTCGTTGCCTCTAACTCTAGAGCGTAGCTCAACTTTCTCACGAGCCTTGGAAAGCATTAGGTCATATGGACGGTAGTTTTCATCTCGAAGTTGAACTAAGCTCTTTCACCGGAGAACCCGCAACGAGTCGTGATGAAGGCGTTGGCGGCACCGCGCAGCATCCAAGTGCATGGACCTCCGACCTGTGCCTGGAGCGACTCAAGCCGGGATTCCCCGAGGAATGAGCCGGCAATTTGTTTGATTTGTAACCGGCGCACGCTCATTTTGTGCCTGCGTCATTCGATTATATCCACGCTGAGTGGACCGCGAGATGAGGTTAGGAACCGGACATCACGATAAGTGATTCCTCTTTAACATTGCCGCGGTCAAACGGGAAATTTCCAAATTCAATGCACAATATATCGTATTCGATACATCAAACAGGTGAGATTGTATCGATATCGATTGGTTCAACACTGGTAAAAAAAACCTCTTGGTTCAAGAGTGCAGTTTCTTGTCGCCGGATTTAAGAGTCTGGACTCTTGTTTCAAGCGGATTTTGAATTGAATCAATGCAAAATCCGCTTGAAACAAGAGTTCAAGACTCCTAAATCCGGCGACAAGAAACTGCACTCTTAAGTCAATGCACCGCGGCATTGGTCCAAGAGGTTTTTTTTACCAGTGAACACGTAAACATACCCTCATAAGTCAATTTAGAAACCTAATGTATCGGGTCATTTGTGATCGAATGTTTATTCTTTCGAGTATCAAATGGCGATGAAAAGTGTCATTGCTACACGGAAAAAAAGTGGTCCGCTACGTGAGCGGACCTGCTCGGTGAATTTGAGGTACGAGCTTGAGGAACGACTGTCTGATAAAGACCCAGGTGACTCCTGGTTGTCAACCCCGTACTCAGGTCGCCTGTGGAACCCGGCTGTTCGGGTCTGAGATGAATACCGTAACTTCAGTAATGACGAGCGGCTGGTCGGCGCCAACGAACGGGGAAAGTCCACCCCGTGGATACCGGACGCATCGACCCCCGTCGGCACAGAAGGATCAGTGTTCAACCCCGCGTTGGTCCGCATTTCCGCATGTCCGTCCGGCCAACTAATTACCGTTGGCGTGGTCTTTGTCCACTTACCACCGCGCGCCATATTGGTGTTTGACTTCCAACCGTTCTGACCGTTTTAACTGCTTTCCAAGTTTCAGTTGGAATATTAATATCTGTGTGAACACTGTGTTATTTTCTGTTTTGTTTTTGTGTACAATGTTGATGTATTTGAAGAAATCTGAGACGATTCTACGAGAGCTGTAGGCAGTTAAGGATTAAGTGTGTTGTCAAGGTGAGTGTGTTTATTAGGCCATTTTAGGCCCTCGAATATTCTAGATTTTCAGAATTCGTCACTCATACATTATTACTCACATTTTTATCTTTCTTATTTCATTTCTCACATTTTGCTTCACAGAATCATTCAATTTTTCGTATCTTGGATCTTTATTGTTTTTGCCCCATCACACCTGCAAACAAGTGCACACCTACTTTATACATATATCAAGTACAACGCGAGAATATTTACCATTTGAGTTACGCATAGCTAGACAACAGTGAGGAATTTAATGTAACTAATATTCAATTTTTATTTGCATTCATTCATTTTTAATGGAATCGATGGTTTTATAATGCTTGTATATTTGTTATTTGGTCACTCATTTAGAAATCAATCAATGATAAAATCCGCAATTTGAATTTTTAAGAATACTGGCATTTCATTACACATTCACGACATTAGTAACGCAACTATTAAGTCCCACTGATTTATTGAAAGGCTGAAATCCAAAGAGAGAAAATACTGACATCGACAAACGCGTGATGCACGTTAACTTCAAAGCAAATGTGTTACATGAAACAATTATTTCCCCCCATTCTTTGCTTATTTATTTATTTAGTTAATAAGTAACTAAAGGGTGACGAATTTTGAAAATTGGTAGAAAATTCATGACGGTGTTCAATGACTAATAAACACACACATCTTTGAGCTTTTGAACAGCTTTGACGCCTGACAGCTCTTTTAAAACACTCTCATCTTTCGGAAAAACTATCAAAATCAAACAGAAACTGATACAGGAGCACCAGATCTTGATTGCGGGAATTTTTTGGGTTTCTGACTTACATCATGAACTGCGCATGAACGGGAAGTACGAAATTGCTAAAACGGATGCGAACCTGAAGAACTAATAAACTCTTATTCCTATATAGGAACAAGAGCTTTCTCAACGAATAATAACTGGTCTAATGCATAGGGAAAACCTGAGGATCCCTGGAGCAGCAGGGCTGAGAAGGGGGGGAGGGGAAAGAAAAAGAAATTCGGTACTGTGATTACATCAGTCTAGCTCTGCTACAAAATTCGTCTTGGTCTGATCTAACGAACGAATAAGCCCGCATGAACGACCGGGAGTTCCGGTATTCACAGCGGACCTCTCTGGGTCAGCGGAGGAACAGTGCGTTCGTCTTAGCGAGACATTCGCGGTTGTCCACTCCGGCATAGTGACCATCAAATTCACAGGTACCATTACAGTCGTCAACCCCGGTAACCCTCTATAGCGCTATATTCACAGGAACTTTCCTGCAACCGGTACGGACTAGTCCGCTCGGGTAGCAGGCCTCTTTTTTCCGTGTAGGAATGTTCTCTTTTCCATTTGATATCCTTAAAGTTTTGTTTGAGGTTACGTTCTATTGTTTTGAACCAAACGAACCACTATCGAATGCGGTCTATAGTGAACTGAAAAGGGGTGAGGCGCGTGGCCCAAAGTTTTTGTTTTCTTTTGATTCAAACAAAATTTTGTCAAACAAATGTTTGAAAATTTGTTCCAGTGCCCGAATGTAAAGTAAAGGAACTAGTTTTTTCAATTGACGTGTGTTTTCTGTTTAAATTAAATATGGTCGTTTTTCCTCAAAGCGCGTAATTTTTTATGTCGATGATGTATTTTTATTTTTTTGGGTGTGTGTGTGTGTGTCGCACTAGGTGATTTTAAAATTTCCGAGGGAACACCCAGATCCGTAGAAACATTTTGCCTAACAATAAAATTGCATAAGAAAAGTTTGGGGAAGATTTGGAAGAGCATAGTGTACTACACTGGGGAAAAAAAAACACATTGGATCTAGAGTCCAGACTCTTAAGAACATCGACAAGAAAAAGTACTCTTGATTCAATCAGAATCTAGCTTAAATCAAGAACCAAGCCTCTTAATTTAAGCGGATTTCCTTTTGATTCAAGCAAAAATCCGATTGAATCAAGAGTATTTTTTCTTGTCAATGTTTTCAAGAGTCTGGACTCTAGATCCAATGTGTTTTTTTTTCCAGTGTAGAAACATTATTGACTGGAAAATTTCCTGTGTCGTTTTGCTGATCTGCCACGACAGAAACAGGTACTAGGCAGTGCTGGTTTGGCTCTATTTCTTCAGAGTACATCAGGATACGTAAAAAAGAGAAGTTGACCGGCTTAAACTAATCTACCTCTTAATTTGAATTTTGATGCGACGTGGCGGCGAGTCGCCCGGAAGCGCTACTCCGGCATTTTAAACACATTGAAAGTAAGTCTTACGCTTTGAAGTAAAACAAATATATTTGAGAAAATTAAAAATAATCTGTTCCTTTACTTCAGAATCAGTCTTTTACTTTCTTAGTCATAATCTCTACATCTTTAAATCTTAGTGGATTCATCCCCGCGATCCTGGACTTCAATCGACCAAAATTAACGGGAAAAAAGGCCTGGTACGGTAGGTCTGGGCCACCCTGTATATATTACAAATATATATGTTTTTTTCAGAAACCATACGCACGGACAGCGTTCAATGAAACGCGATCAACGGATATGAGCTATGAAAGTTAATCGAGTTAGAACATTCTTACGTCCACGAGACTCAACGCAAAAAACAAACTCAAATTTTCGTACGCTGAATATATTTACAATTAGATAAAATATTTTCGCCGGGAGAAAATACGCTGCTCAATAAGTTAAAAACTAGCTGCGACTCATTTTCAATGTATTTTTTGTGCCATTTTGTTCCCTTCGATGGAACCAATCGCAAGCGGTCGATCGCAGGCGGTTTGTAAGCAGATTGCGTTTTAGCTTGTTAAATTGCAATAATTCGCGTTGAAATATAAAGTTTTCATTGATGAAGATGTAAAGAACTTCGAAAGCACGATCTCGACTTGGAGCGCCTTCAGATTACGGCGATACCTTCCGCTTTGCCAAGAAGTTAGTTTAGTTGCGTGACCTACCCAAACCCAACTGAGGTCACTGATTTTACCTCGGCTGGAGCGCCTTCAATTACAGCGATACCTTCCGCTATTCCAAACGTAGCGAAGGTCACTAATTTCACAACACGCAATCACTAGTGCCCAGGCTGACGCCATGTATTCAGGGAGAATAAAACTTTTCTTTGAATTGAAATCTCAATAATCTGTGGTTTCTATATTGTTTCTTTACTTCTGAATTTTTACATTTCTTCATTCAATAACACAAATAAATAGCAATCTGCCAATACTCAGTTGCGCTGGTTTCAGAATCGCGTTTTGATGTTTGACTCTTGTAGATCAAATAATAATATCTGTCCGAACTGCAACTTTCTACGTTAAAAAATTCGGTTTATGACGTCATCCACCGCGGTACTGACACCTTTGGTTTCTTCCACCTTGGTTTTATCAGTCAGGGAGACACACATTAGCACCGTTTACTCAACGTGAAGAACGGATGAAAGCAAGGTGGAAGAAACCTAAGGTGTCGCTAACGCGGTGGATGACATCAAAAGCCCGACTTTTCAAAGGACGATATCTTGATTAATACTCAACGTAGAAAGTTGCCGTTTCGACTGATCTTATTTTTTCCAGTGAGGGCGGATTCATATGATAACTGAGGCAGATCTCGCTAAAGGAGGCTTCTAGCGTAGCATCATGAAAAAGTTTTTTTTTTTTTTTTTTTTTTTTTTTTTAACAACTGAAAAAATCCTTATAATCCCGTGTGAAGATCCATATCCAAAGCTAAACTGTTGAATTTTTCTGGAAGTTCGTAAAAACTGTCTTTTTTGTGCTATCGTGGTGAAGGTCTTCATAATCACGGTGTAAATCATGCGGAGCCTTCCGATGGAAATTATGGAGCTGTGTAACGAACGACTTCACCTACACGACTTGATTCCTCCCTGTTGAACTCGAACTATTTTTCCGGAGCAGAGCGCGCTACTTGAATGGGAAAATCCTGGCAATAAATAACTAAAACGCTAAGTTTCCCCAGGTGCAATCTTCTTCATCCGGATCATCTCATGCGATGGCAATTAAGGATTCACTGGACGATAATGATAATTTATCATGCAGACCAATCCTAGTTGACACCATCGCGCTAAACTGCACACAAATGTATTTTCTGTCGGCATTTGCCTCGTTGTTGACGAAGAGCGTGGTTTTTTTTTTTTTTTTTTTTTTTTTTTTTTTTTTTTTTCACAAACGCCTCACTGCTTCGTCTCGTTTCAGTTATTTCAGGGAGAAACGTGACCTAGCCCAGAGCCGCATACTGCGATGCTACACTGGGAAAAAAAACACATTGGATCTAGAGTCCAGACTTCAATTGTCTTCAGAAAACTACACAATACATATGTGAAAACGGAAGTTCGAATTATCTTGAATTTTTTTACTTTTTTATGGTACACTTACTAATTTTACGTGCTTCCATAGCTCCAAGAGGTTCTCACATGCTCATACGCCAAACCAGCCTGTCTCATTAGGATTCGAATGATACTGCCCGATAAATTTCACTGTGCATTGGTAAAAAAAACACTTCGGATCTAGAGTCCACACTCTTGAAAACATCGACTAGAAAAAATACTCTTGGTTCAATCAGATTTTTGCTTAAACCAAAAGAAAATCCGCTCAAATTAAGAGGCTTGGTTTCTTGATTTAAGCTTAGATCTGATTGAATCAAGAGTATTTTTTCTTGTCGATGTTTTTAAGAGTCTGGACTCTAGATCCAATGTGCTTTTCTTTTCCAATGTACGAAATCATGCTATATGAACCTTCAGGCTTTGCCAAATTCCCATAGATAAGACTGATATTTCTTTGCAAACTTATGAGTAATTTTCCTCCAATTTTTCAGATAATTTTGTTCGCTTTATCACCTAAAGAGCCTAAACATTCCAAGGCAGAATATTTAAACTTTCCATCAAAAATAAACATTTCATCGGAAGGAACCTGGCAACTCGCTGATGTTCATACGGCATTTTTCATTTTTCATTCGCACAGCAGTACAGGAAAACGCACAGGAAACTCTGGGTTTGTCGTCTTTTTCTGGTTTTAACGTACTTGAACGATTCGTCAGAGCGCTCGTTCTTCAGCTCGTCGCTGACAGCACAGCGACTCCCAGCACGTAAGATATGCTCCATTGGATTTTTAGTACAAAAAGTATGTATTTAAGATTTTAAAATCGTGTCAACTTTAGCCTTTCTTCTTGATGAGGAATCAATTAGTGCAAGAACTTTCTCAAAAGTTATCCGTAATTGAGTTGGTCACCCCAAAAAAGGCTGAAGGGATAGAGTTGAAAATGCAGAAGAAAATCATAAGTTCGCCGTATATAAAGTCAAGTCTATAGTATGAACACCCTTTTTTCCTCGTTACTCATGGACTAAATGCACCTATGTCTACGATATGAAAACTAGTAGTTAAAGTTATTAATAATTTCAATTTTCGAGCTTACAGGTTAAAAAACGGTGTAAATGACGGTGACATCGTTTTTCAGAGACTTTCATTGCTTTTGCATCAGACATATGCTCAAGTGTTAACATCCCAACTTTCATAAGCATAGCTTGACATTTGACAGTGATGTAGGATTTTTTCCGAGGAAAGGTAATCTTATTGTTGAAGTAATCAAGAACTTTCAAGTTGAAAGTCTTTCAACGCAATATACTCTCGAAAGCCATGGCTCCATTCTTTCATTCAAATACGCAATGCTGAATCCAGCTCTAACCTAGCCGAAGGTATCCGTTGAATAACTTGGTTTCTTTTTTTACAAAGTTGGAATAAATAGAAAGAACAATGCATATTTTTCTTCTTCTTTTTTTATTAAAATCAGTCAATGATATAGACTTCAATCACAATTTTTATCACAGAGGAACAAAAATCTTCTTGCGCTCAAATAAATTCTGTAAGCCATTTTTGTCTATACAGGATAATTGCGAACGAAACGCAAAGGAACTGTTAATGTATATAAAATTATAACTCTTTATAAATTAAGGTACAACTATAAATAGCATCTTAAAAGTAATAGTGTTTCGTGCACTACTTCAGTATGCACACAAAATTAACTCAGCCAGACTCAAAACTTTAAACTGGAATGTTGTAAAAAAGCGTACTTTGAAAAGAATAATATATGTAACTTTCCCTCTCTTATTTCCGCCAATTTCAGATTACCTGCATCCTATAAATGCAGCTGTCTCAGTGAATCCGCAGTTTTTTTTTTTTTTTTTTTTTTTTTTTTTTTTTTTATACACAAGCATTTACTTTCATCCCTTCGACACTCAATTCTTCAATTCAACGTGCCATGCAAGTACGCTTCATCAAATACACTTAAACTATTTTTTCAACCCATGTTCGAAAAAGAAATGTACGATAACTAATTACTAACATTTGCTTCAATGAATTTTTCAGTGGTGGACGTCTTTCGACAACTTTTGCAAACTTTCAAAATCAGGATACCAGGATACCTGGATACCTTCACGAATTATTAACGCCTAAAACGGTTTAAAAAAACAACCGCTGTTATGCTCAAGTCATTTTTGGTGAAGATGAGTTCCCTAGAACAGTCACCCAATTCATAAGATACGTTATCATGGCATAAAAATTTTGCAATCTAAATTAGCTTTTATCAAGGAAAATGGAGGTTCCCCAAATGATAACGAGAAAAATTTTCCTGTCTAAAATCACATTAAACCAACATCGAAATATTTGCACGAGTATCCTAATTATATTCATAATCCCCCTCTCATATCGCTGCCCTGAAGAAAACGTATGGTAACATCTACTACTAGTCTACTTGACTTTTTATACAGTGATACTTTTTAGTGAAAATAACCAGAATTATGGTAGTATTTACTAGAACCCTGGTGGTATTTACCATGATATGGTCAATTCTATACTCGTATCACCGTGTCTGAGTACGGTAAAATACACCATCTTTTTCTTCAGTGTGTATGATCTCAAAAAAAGTATTCGCACTTATTTTCCGCAGCCACCACCATGACACCCCCCGTACCCCCCACACTTCCCGGGGGGACACCCGCCCGGTCCGTAGCCCCCTCCGCACTTCCCCCCGGGACACCCTCCAGGGTAGGGCCCCGGGTGTCTCTTGCACTGGCCCCCCGGGCAGCTCGGGGGCCCATAGTCACAATCATCCCCATAGCAGTCGGACGGTGGGGGAGGGGGCCCGCAGCGCCCGCTTTGGCAGCCCCCCGGAGGGGGCCCCGGGTGCCGCTTGCACTGGCCCCCCGGGCACCTTTTCCCGCAAGCCCCGCCGGCGCAGTGCACGGGCGGGCCCCCGCAATAGTCCCCGGGGCACTTGCCCGGGGGTGGGCCCGGGGCGTGGCGCTTGCACGAGCCCGAGGTGCACGGGGGCGGCCCCCCGCAGGAGCCCGAAGCGCAGGGGGGTGGGCCCCCGCAGTTGTCACCGGCGCACGTCACGAGTATGACGCCGTAACCGGTTTTAGCGCAGCTTCCGTCCGCGCATGTCGCGTCGCCGGTTTTTCCGGGCACCAACGTGACGTCAGAACGTTTCTTCCGGGTGCTGATGACGTCACTAATGAGATTATCTCCGGGAGTTTGTGCGTCGTCGGAGCGTCTCCTTCGGGCGCCGACGATGTGACCGAGTAGGATGCCCTCGGCTTGCCCGGGCACCAATCCGACGTCAGAGGGTATCTTTTGAGTGCCGATGACGTCACTTGTGGTTCGCTGGGGGACCTGTGCAACGGCAGAGCGTTTTTTTCGGGTGTTGATGGCGTCACTGATGACGCAATCTTCGATGCATTCGTCTTCCTCCGAAGATGATTCACTGCAACTGTCTGCGTCATCGCAGTGTGCCGTCGGGCTAGAAATCTCTATCAATATGACTTCAGAACGTTTCTTTCGCGTGCTGATGACGTCACTGCTGAGGGTGTCATCGGTCTTCTTGGGTACCAATGTGGCGTCGGAGCGTTTTTTTCGGGTTGTGATGACGTCCCAGATGGTTGTGTCTTCGGGGCTTCCGGGAGCCAGTGTGACGTCAGAGCGTTTCCTTCGCGTTCCGATGACGTCACTGATGACGCAGTCCGGTCCGATGCATTCGTCCTCTTCCGAAGAAGATTCGCTGCAGCTATCCGCGCCTGCGCAGTCCGTTGTGGGGCTGGAAAACTGCCGCATTTCCGCGCTCGTGGGTGGGACTTTGCCGGGTGTTGAAGACGGGTACATGGAGACTAGGAACAGCCAACCAAGCATCTGCGATACTGATAACTGAAACAGAGAGAATAATTATTATTTTACAATGGCAAGGAAATGTTTTACAGGGGACAGAACAAGGGGGAGAACGGGGCACAAGGCTAAGAGATACAACTCTAAAAACCTGAGACGTTTCGACTCAGAACTGAGTCATTTTCAGACGGAAAAATAAATTAAATATTTAAAATCCCGATCGTCACCTCCCGCGGCCAAAGTATCACAAGCGCCATGTGACGTTTGAACATTTCCGCCGTCACTTCATTTTTTTACAGAGAAATTGTCCAAAAAAGCTGTCCGAAAATCTCACTGAATTTTCTTTGTGCTGCCGATAAAATTCAGTGAAATTTTCCAACAGATTCAACCAACAATTTTTGCGTGAAAAAATAAAATGGTGGAGAAAATTTTTAAACGTCGCACGGCGCTTGTGATACTTTGGCTGGAAGATGAGGACATGTTGGTGGCCGAGATCCAAGAAATGTTTTCTTGTTCCCGTTATTCGCCCTTCTTCGTTCTCCTGTAACCATTGTCTCGAGCTACTTCGTAAATTTTTTATCTATGATCTGCACTAAAAAATGTTTTAGGAACTCCATAGAAAAATAAGAGAAAAACAGCACCAAGTGGTAGCGAGTTTACAAGTTTTAACTATAGTGTTATCCTGGAGTGCAATAGAAAGTAAGTATAAAAAGGGGTAAAAAAGGCTGATAACGTGAAAACACTATTTAAATGAAGAACGTTTCGAGCAATTTCCGGCTCATTTTCAGCTGCAAATAACGAAAAGAGGATAATTAGTTTTTTGTAGCTGAAATTGAGCCGATAACAGCTCGGAACATACTGCCTTTTTGGTGTTTTGATTTTTTTTAGCCTTTAAAATGAAACTAAGAAACTTTACTCATTGAATTTTCGCTTTTTTTTTTCATTTTGCTTAGATTAGTCTGTATTTGTAGCAGTAGCCAGTGACAATGATAGAAAGTGAACCAGGAAAAAACGGGGGGGGGGGGGGGAGGAGTAAATAAGAAAAACAGCAGCAAAGTTAAATTTTCGTAAAAACCCTAAGATTCTGTTCTCCATAGTGTATACTGAAAGATTCAATCATCAAAAATTCAATCTTTATATTAAAGACTTTAATCGCTTGCGATCCTTCCTTCGAAAAAGACTTCAACGCTAGGATAGGAAGACAGAGATTTCATATTACATCCGGAGTTAAGACCAATGATTCTCCTACATTTGACTGGGTAGTTTAATCTTTAATCGCTTGCGATCCTTCCCACGAAAAAGACTTCAACGCTAGGATAGGAAGACAGAGATTTCATATTACATCTGGAGTTAAGACCAATGATTCTCCTACATTTGACTGGGTAGTTTAATCTTTAATCGCTTGCGATCCCTCCCACGAAAAAGACTTCAACGCTAGGATAGGAAGACAGAGATTTCATATTAAGTTCACCCGAAGTCAAGACCAATGATTCTCCTACATTTGACTCGGTAATAAGGATTTTTAAGAGTTGAAATAGTGGTATTTATTTCCATATATTTGATTTTCAACGTATTGGTCTCCAATTAGCCGAGAAAAGCAAATGGTCCTACTGAATAGTGTGCCCTCATCATGTGCCCTGATGAATCAAATTGAATCATGTGCATCAGTGGCGTGGCGTGAATTGCGATACATCGATTTTTATGCCATTTAAACCTATGGTAAAGAATCGATTATTAAGGTGTTCGCTGCGAACACCCTGTTTATCGATCCTTTTTCATAGGTTTAAATGGCATAACAATCGATATATCGCAATTCACGCCACGCCACTGATGTGCATAGGATTTGTGTGTTTTTTTAAATTATTTTTAACCACTTCACTGCAGATCATTCGCCAGCTGTCACATCAGTGGCGTGGCGTGAATTGCGATACATCGATTGCTAAGCCATTTAAACCTATGGTAAAGAATCTAAGGTGTTGGCTGCGAACACCCTATTTATCGATCCTTTTCCATAGGTTTAAATGGCATAACAATCGATACATCGTAATTCACGCCACGCCACTGGGTCACATTACTAATCAAACTGACATGTGTGTCCTTTTTTTATCCATCGCTTACCTCTGTAGTGAAAATCCTCTGTATATGCACTTATTAACGTTCACCGAAAATTCCAGTCGCTCTTTCAAATGCCGACACTAATAGTAAAAATCATGGGTTTTTTATTTTTGATTTACCAATTCCTTTTGTCTGTTTTTGTTATTGAATGTTTTTATTTTTTTAAAAAATTAGCTAATCATTTGACTCTAATTCATTTTATTTCAAGCGGGTGTCATTCTTTTTTTCCTGATTGCCATTTACATATGATCATCGGAAGTAAATCGTCCATCATTGAAAAGCAGATAGGAAAAATACTGAGCTTGCATTTTTATCGGCTTAATCCTAGTTGAGGTATTTTCGTAGTCTAATATTATTAGGCTTTGGTGGAAGATGATTGGCATGGTATGTATCTTCATCTCTGTTTTGACACTTGATTCGCACGATAAATGAGCTTCCATTTAGTGTCGCCCTTTAAAAGCAGCGAAAACGTGAAAAATCTCCAGAATCCATCCGATGAAAATTCAAAACGGTCTCGATTTCATGAGATCAAAAACAATCTTTGGCGGTATAATGGAACATCTTCAGCATAAAATTATGTTCCTTGGTTTTTCTCCCTACGCGACATTGTTTTCGGTTTGTGCAAATACATCATCTCATCCGTTCATAAGATAATAGCATTGATTCTACTCACCAGCGAAACTTTGCAATGCTGCTCTCGGTTGTAATCAAACAGAAAGAGTGTCGTGCAAGGAAAAAAACCGTAAAAAAACTCAACCGTTGCCAAATTTATCCTAATAATGAATTTCTGTTCTTTTTTAAATTTTTCCCCTCTATTTTTCAAAGGATTTTACTTTCAATGGATTACTAGACATGGTGCAAATTTAAGCATTACGTTACATGTTTTTTTTTCCATAAAAATGCAATGCAGAACACATTTTTAACAACTCAAATGATTGGAAGTATATCCTATTCAAGATATTAACGTTTTCCGATGCCTAAATGTAAACTTACTTCATGGAAAACCCCTAATCTAATTTAGTTTAATCGCATACTAAACGTTTGTGTTACCTCTACGGTATAAAATTATGACAACCGCAATCCAATCGTGATGCTTCAACTCAGGTATCGCATATTGCTTACGCTTTTAACAGCACAGAGTAGGCTTCTTAAGACAAATATATGTGCAATATGATCCTGATTATTCTAGTAGGCTCTTCTTTTCTAATGAGCAGGAAATTCAAATTTGTTTTGTAACGAATGCTTAAGGGCGGACCCAGCAAGTTGAGAACATTGGTTTCTCTTAGTTTTAATATGTGTTGAATAATCGATTCCGGTCGGAGCGGTTGGCCCTCCGAGAATCGATACATTTATATAGGTTTAAATGGGAATAAAACAATGTTGCAAACTTTTAAAAGAGGACATCTACCAATGTTAAATTTAAACGTGATATTATCTTGTTAGGAGTTAATTTCAGTAATTCTTGTCAGTTTTATAATTTTTAGCGAAAAATTTTGAAGAGGGAACAGGAACATAGATCATAATGCTTAAATCCGTACCTTTTTTTTATCTATCAGGCCCATTATTTCTGAAAATATTTTAAAAAATCAATCATTTTTATGAGATTAAGTGTTTCATGAGGAAAAATTTGGCAACGTCCCAACGCTCTTACGACGTTTTGCCGTAGAACGGTAGAATACAAATTCCCTCGCCCCATCGTATACTCCGGAGAAGCCTGTAAAATTTCTGACGGGATTATGGCCCGGAGTGATATTAAAGTCTTCGGGAAAATTATCAACCGTAGATCATAAACAAGATCACAAAGCGGCCAAAAGAATGGAGAAATTTAAGCCTACCGCTGAAAAGGAACCGGTTCTCTCGGAGGAGATAAATTAATATTTGGCGTGCTTTTCCACTCCTTCGGTCCGAGAAATGATGATGGGACCCCGAGCTGAAGGAAAATATGAGAGCTAGCTGAAAAATCTGCGCATCTAATCTTGGATTCGTCATGCGTGGTAATATTAAATACGCCGTGGGACAGTCAATTGAACTTCATTTCGCAATTAGGAACTACATTTTTGGCTCAATTCAGAAACAGCGTATATGCCATTAGTTTCCCTGCGCAGGTAGGTCCTTCTATGAATGAGTTTGAAATTGCAAAATGTGGTTCAATTATTAAATGGATCAAAGAAGGATGTGAGGACAGCTGAGTTATATTGTGAGTAATGAACAAGAAGAAACAAGCACGAGTGTACAACGGATCGGAAGATAATCATTAAAAGAAAGATCGTCCGCGTTTTTAGATTCTAGAAGTTAACCAAGCTCTTTATAATGATCTCTCAGTGCAGATGAGTCTAGTAGTTAGTTCCAAACCTATATTTCCATGAAATTTTCTTTTTGAGAGGAAGTTCTGAGCAAAAACTTAAGTTTTCAGTGAAATATTGAACACAATTCGTTTCGAAGTAAACCTTGCAACTATATGAAAATAGGCCCTGATGTTTAAGCACTTTCTCATTATACTTTAAGCTTTTAGTGAGCCTTCCCCCGTCCCTCCCACAAAATTGTCATCTTTTCAATTATCGCTTGTGAAGTTGTGCAAATATCAAAGTCATCCAATTCATCAAAAGGCTTCGAAAATGATCCTCTGATCAGAAGAGGAAAACCACATTTCCCACAAATGTGCTGTCAACAGACGGCTTTGAAAACGTAGGTCGATGCGTTTTATTAGTTCCACATCACCGGAAAGAAAGTGAAGTTGATTAAAAATTCTGGATGTCAAAAAAGTCAAGAAATGTCAAAAAACTTATAAAGTGCCGAATTATCCGCTACAGCAGTTACGTTAGCAGCGAAGATGTACAAAACTGAGCAGCATTTTATAAGTTCTCGCACACTTTTTTCACATCTAGGATGTTTAATCAACTTCATTTTTGTTTCGGTGATCACGTGCAATTTACAGGAATTGTGCTCTCGCCCTAAGGATCTATTATCATTCCTTCGGCACTTTCGGAATAAGTGACCTGCGGACTGATTATTGAAATTGATGGACAAAGCTATAGACAAAGAGGACATAGGGAGTATAGAGCGATCCTATTGGTTGAAACGGGTGGTTCCCATAGATAAAGAGCAAAAAATGATAGTCTAACTGTCGGGTCTCTCGTGGGTTGCCGTTAGTTAGTCCATTACCTACCTCCTTTGTCCATTGCAAACCATCCGTTTCCACCAATAGGATCCCTCCAAATCCCTTTTGTCGTCTGTGGTCTATAGCCTTGGTCTATCAGTATTCAATAATTCGGGCTGCTGCTTGAAATCGAACAAAACAAAACTTTAATCTGAATTTGAATTACCTGAGCCATAATCTATACTGGTGCCTAACACTGAACTAGTGGTGATCCAAAGGACACTCTTCAATGACTGACCATCGAATCAGATTTCAGGGTGCTAATCGTCCGCGAATAATTGATTACAGATATGATTGTTTTTTTCTCGACATATGCGCGGTGAATCGGCGCGAATTTCACGCTCTTTTTTCGCCAAAATATTGACGATCGATCGGAAGCGGCTCGACCGTCTCGTTCCATACGCGGGACTCTCAGAGGCGGATCCAGAAATTTAGCAACCCCGGATTTCCTCCATTTAAACTACGACTCATCCTTCGACCAATGTCGAATTTGCACATCAAGCTGCTTCCTTTTGGTGGAAGGATTGAACGTTTCATCGAAACATCGGACAAAATCATCGTGATTATTAACTAGGGATACCAAGTGGATCTTTGAGGAAAGGAGCAATTCAGCAATACCAATACTGATACGTACTTGGTTTTTTGCTCACCAAGACTGAAATTCTAACCTCGAGGTTGGAGTTACTCCAACCAAGATTTCAGAATTGACTCGAACAACTTAATGTTATACAAGCATGTCCCTGTGCAGTTTTCGTCCAAAATTTTCCGGATTTTAGCATGAGATCAGAAGAAAAATCAGTCAGAAGTGCCGAAAATTCTCTCAGTAAAAGTATAATGTGCGAGGGGAAATTTCGCAATGGACCACTAGACAAGGTACGAATTTAAGCATTCTGATACAAGTATCGTAACCAGAATTTAACGTAGAGCACGATTCGCGCAACGAAAATTACTGGAAGCAACTCCTAACGGAGATATTAACATTTTTATTTCACATCGGTTACGAGGAATGGTTAGTGAACTGCCTGCTCACAAGAAACTCAAAGCTCTACGTGAATCAAATCGCGCACTACAACGGTTTCAGCAAGCTTCTCAATCGAGCAATGTTCATTTCCCACCATGTGTTTTTTAAACTATAAGTAATTTGCTATAGCTGAGCCAAAGCGTCAAGATTGAGGTTGCCAGATTTTTATATCGCAGAGACTGTTATGACAACGTTTAGCGCGCTATGTGAATCACGCAGAGCATTGAGTTTTCATGAGCGGGTGGTTTGAATTGACGATCAAGAATCATTAAATATCTTGGTAAGGGGTTGACATTCGGTAATTTTGTTGTGCGCATCGTGTTTTACGTGAAATTTTGGTGAAGAAACATGTATCAGAACATAAAAAAATTAGTCACGTTTCTTCGTGGGGGTAACGATTTGACACACAAATCGTGTATCTACTTTTAACAGGTGCATGAAGTACTCGGAACTGCGCTGCGCTGAGGCACATCTTACATCGACAGGAACCGAAAATAGAATCGACGCTGTAAGTGCAAACAGTTGACCGTTCCAATTAACAAGTTCGGCGCATTCGAGGAATGAGACCAAACGGCGCAGTTGACAGAGCCTGTAAATGTCACCTGTTTCACGAATTCCACGCAAAAATTCGATTTTCTAGGCCCCGTCTGACTCCTGAACGGCAGGTTTTTTCCACTGAATGCGTCCCCGCGTTTTATTTTTAAAAAAAACTGAGTCACTCGTAGTTCGACTTTGAACTTGAACGCACGGAAAGTTCGAAAGACGCGCATTAAATGCATCAAGTGAAAAGCTGTCTCAATTTGTGGCGCAATAATTACAATGGAAATCTTCTTCACGGTGAGTCCATTGAAAAATATGGCCGATGTAATTTAAAGTGAGAAAAAATTATTGTAAAAGTTCCCATAATAGTTTAATGCCGTACGCACCCTCAAGTAGTATTACATTCTTAACCAACAGCATCGTACTCGTGACATTTAGGGATATTTTACTAACGTAGTATTAAAAGTATCTTTCTTTTTTTTTTGCTACAACAACAATTAATTAATCAACACGGAGAAAAATGTATGGTTTTATAAACCAGTTAGTGGTTATAGAACACCACTAGTAATCGAAAATTATTAACTCATGATTCTCGGTCTGTGAATCATACTAAGGTTTCTCGTACCAAACTAAGGTATCTTTACCATCACTAAGGTATATGTGCTATTATTATGTGTTACCTTCACTACTATTAGTGGTGTTCCACTAATTGGTTTATAGGCCGTAGTTTTTTCTCAGTGAAGAGTTCCTGGGGCACCGAAATGGCAATTTTAACCATGAGTTTTTTCAGTATTTCCCTGACGACATGCAGGTTCGTGACGACAAAGAACGTAAAAAAGTTTTTAGATTCCAACAAAAAATAGTTTACTTGGACATCAATTTCACCCAGTCCGTGTCACTTTAAACCACGATCACTATTTGCAGAGGAAGTTGAAGTTTTACAAGTTTTTCAAGATGCATAGCCTAATTTGTAATGACCGTGGTACTCTATTTTTAGTGTAGCTTTTCCTGAGTTTTAATTTTTTAAATCGAACTTTTAGGGGACCTCTATTCTCTAGTGCACTTTCAAAAATTTTGGAGCGAAATTCTGTGCCATAGTCTTGTAGCGCCCAAAAACACCGAGTGATATAAAAGCGAAGCGGTATGTTCTCTTTTTGCGGAGTGCCATACGCTCATATGGTCCCAACTTCACTTCGCATTCATATTACTCCGAGTTTTTTGGGCTATTTATAGACACCGTATTTCTCTCCTAGATTTTAAACACTGCGAGTCTAAGTTTTTTTTAAAAAACTTTTACTCCAAGTAATTAAACCTTTACGACACTTCAATGTGTTAAATATACAAAACTAAAAATAAAAACAAGCGGGAAAGCTCTAACACGTTCGTATCGCAAAAGCGCTCAGCTGTTTTCTGGGTAGGCGCGTTTTTAAATTTCTACAAAATTCCCCAATACTAAATCCGACCGCAGATTCCAATTTGTCGTTGACTATAATCATAATGCATGAGGAATTCTCGTTGGCAACACTGGTTTGAAGTGCGCTCGTCTTGCTTGGGTCCTCGTGAGCGATCAAGTTCAAGTTGAGTCTCAACCTTGCGTCCGACGAGGGAATGACCCACGAAGGTCTACTGTCAATAGCAACCACTTATTTTTGGCCATTCGCCTCTACTTTCAAGTTCTAATCACTGGCTTCCAGTTAAATCACACCAATTTCGATAACACTCCTTGCAAAACAAGTCACCCACGCCGCGTAACCACCATAGGATATTTCCAGAGTCAAATGCAAACTCTTCTCTACACTGAGAAAAAAATCTCGGTGTATTCACTTAGCAAAGGGTAAAATTACCAAGAATTCAGGGTTCTATTTGATCCCAGTTTTTTCTTGGTAAAATTACCAATTCCATAAATGGTAATTTTACAACAATATTAATTTTTTGAACCTCCCTAGAGGCGAATCTAGCAATTTTGCAACGCCAGTTTTCCTCCATTTAAACCTATGTCGAATAATCGATTTGCCGGAGCACCCTGGCCTCTCCAAGAATCGATACATTTCCATCGGTCAGGGTGTCTACAAGTCCGTAATTTCCGGAAAGTCTGGAAATAGTACTGATTTTTTAAGGGTGGTCTGGAAGTACTGAAATAGTGCGAGAATTCCACAAAGAGGTTCGGAATTTGTTTAGTTGTTTGTAATTTTTGTCGCAATTTGAGCGAGAAATTCAAATTTTTGAAATTTTTCGAGTTTCGTTAAATGGAGGTACTAAAAAGGAATGAACTTTTCTGTTAAGTGAAAAAATTAAACACTAAGAAGTGGCCCGAAACTGTATGTAACAAGGTGGAGAAATGGTGCTGGGTCCACACCATTTCGCGGGGAAACAAAGCCAAGAAATACCAAAAATTGAAATTAGAATCAAAAATAAATTTTTAGAACTCTAATGCGCACCAGTACGAAACTGAGTCAACTTTTCTGTTAACAGTTAACTTTTCTGTTAAGTAGGTACTGAAATTCTTGAGAATGTACTGAAAACGTACTGTATGAGCACTGATTTTTGGCCAGCCTGTTTTAGTAGACACCCTGTAGGTTTCGCTGGGGGAAAAAACAATGTTGCCAATGCCGTAATAAAATTGCAAAAAATATTACGGGGGCTGCGAAGGAAAGACGCTGTTTAAGGAACGACTTTGAATGTAGTCCAGGCGCCTGGTAAGTCTACCTGGAATTTTGGGTACACAGCGATTTTTTTGGCTTACTTTATGTTTTTTGGGTCGCTGAATCCGAATCTGAAGTTTCCTACCGCGCATCTGGTGAGCATTTTCCGCCATTTTGAAAATATGGCCTGAAAAGGCCTTTTTTGCGGTTTTTTTTTATATAGCGGCCACGCATGAGAAAAAGTCCCAGATTTAGTTAATGTTTTGAATAGCTGACATAATTTGGAAGAAAATGGTATATTAAATATGCTAGGTTTGCTGAAAAATTGAGGTGCCTCGGATCTCGGAACTTTGGAACGCTTGGGAACTTGGCTGACCGCGGCGAGCCGGATCGCGCGTTGACGGGTGCGCCGCGAAAACGTGAATGGGTGCGATGTTCACGATGCTGTATCTTCCTCAATTTTCAAGCAAACCTAGCATATGTATACACCATTTTCTTCCAAACTATGTCAGCTATTCAAAACTTTAACTAAATCCGGGACTTTTTCTCATGCGTAGCCGCTATATAAAAAAACCGCAAAAAAGGCCTTTTTAGGCCATTTTTTCAAAATGCTGGAAAATGTTCACCAGATACGCGGTAGGAAACTTCCGATTCGGATTCAGCGACCCAAAAAACCATACAGTATGCCGAAAAAATCGCTGTGTACCCAAAATTCCAGGTAGCCTCATTTTTAGCTACCAGCGGACTGATTATTGAAAGTGATGGACAAAGCTATAGACAAAGAAGACATAGGGAGTATGGAGCGATCCTATTGGTTGAAATGGGTGGTTCCTATAGACAAAGGGAGAAAATGATAGACTAACTGTCGGGTCTCTCGTGGGTTGCCGTTAGTAAGTCTATGACCTACCTCCTTTGTCCATTGCAACCATCCGCTTCCGCCAATAAGATCTCTCCATATCTCTTTTGTCTCCTTTGTCTACAGCTTTGTCTATCAATTTCAATAATCGGCCCGCTGGCGCCTGGTCTAATGCGAATCTTTCTGTTTTTGCACCTGGACAGGTAATCACCATTTCCTCGCTGTCGATACTCACCTGCTTCGCCTCCGACACCTCGAACGACGCGATCCCGTCTGACGTCATGGAGAATCCGGTGGAAAACTCCGGCGAGGAAATCATGAAAACGGCCGAAAACGTCATTTTCCGACCGTACTTCCAACATCCCACCCACCACCACCACGGTGCCCATCACCACAGCCACCACGGAAACCAGCACACCAACTCCCAGCCAGCCGTGGTAAGATGAGTCAAAATTTCATGAAACCTAAAAACGTGAGATTTCACGTGGCATACTACACTTGAGGGGCTTGGAGGAAAAAGCGCACAAGTGCAGTTTTTGAAAAATTGGGCTCTTAATGATTCCATGTGAAACTAGTCTTGATGCACGTTGCGTGAAAAAATCGCTCCCAAATTCCCAATTTTAATCATAATAAAGTCAGTTTGACATTTCTTTCCGCCGTTAGGATACATGTATTTTCGAACCTTAAAACACGTATTTCTTCACCACAACTACGGCTCATTGAGATTCATATCGATGCCATTGCTTGGAAAAGGTTTTACAAATATTTACCACGTTTTAAAAATGTAAATGTTTTTAAAATGAAGTAATCAATTTCATTAAAAAAAAGAATGTGCCTCTAAGGCATATTTTATACCGGAAATTTCAAGGATAGAAATGAAACGAAGTATTTATCACAGACAATTTGAAAAGATGAATCAAAAGAAGAAATTAACATTGCATTTAAAATATGAGTTACGATGACAACACCTAATTATCCCTTAATTTTCTCATTTCGGTATTGTCAATATAATTTTACACCCGGACTAAAATATGACGCTTGAATTTGATTTTAGTGGACTTTAAATTTGTGGACTTAACTTAGTGGACTCGACAATAGTGTGGGCTTTAGAACTGTGGACGTAAAAATTGTGGACGAAAAGTCTGTGGACGTAAAAAAAGTGGACTCAAGTCCGTGTACCTCACGTACAACTAGTTTTAATTTATATTCTAAGAAAAAATCGCTCCCAAATTCCCAATTTTAATCATATAAAAGTTAGTTTGGGATTTCTTTCCGCCGTTAGGATACATGGATTTTCGAACCTTAAAACACGTATTTCTTAACATAGCAAAAACTGCCTTTGTGCGCCTTGTCCTCCAAGCCCCTTAAACGGAACACTGAGAGATCCTATTGGTGAGAGCGGGTGTCATCATGAACGAAGAAAGTAAGTAATCGACTGACTAACGACAACCCAAGAAAGACCCTAAACTTAGTTCAAAATTGTCTCCTTACTCTGTAATACTCGTCCATTTTGACCAATGGGATCGTTCTTTTTTCCCTTCGTCGATCGCTTCTTCTTCCGATTTCAATGATCAGCAAGCAGTACAGCGGGCTGCAGGCTGATTATTTACTTTCATAGCTCCCGGCTATAGATCTGCAAATCTCATCTATCGCTCATCTATGATCAAACTATTTGTGATTCTATCCGATGGATGAGCGATAGATCAGCAGAATTGGAATAAAGTGTTGAACGATTGCTTTGAGATGAAAATGATCGTTCTAACCAATCAGACACCTTGATTCACCGAGTGAAGAATTAATGATATTAATGATTCCATGTAAAACTAGTCTTGATGCACATTGCAAGAAAAAATCGCTCTCAAATTCCAAATTTTAAGCATCAAAAAGTGAGTTTGAAAGAGCCTCCAAAAATTTTGCCCCATTTTCGGTATTCGATTCCACCAACGAACCAAGGTTTAAGTGGAATCTTACAGTAACAGAAAACTCAGGAAAAAATTTCAAGATGAGTATAGGAACCGTTTTCGAGTTATGGTTGGGGCAAAGGGGTCAAACTCCGGTCTTATTTTTCGCTATTTTCTTGTTGAATTGATGTGTCTACGGGGTTGTTATCGTTGTTTACACATTTTATACACACCGGTTCCTACGTATTTTTACACGCAAAATCGAGTTTTAATATTGACGAGTTGATATATCGATCGTTATATCGATATTTTAAGATTCTTTACGGAAAATCAACGATTTTTTGAGATTGAAATTGTTCATTTTTGATTCATGGATGACTAAATGCACCTAATATGACTGTAGTACACAGACACCTACGTATTTTTTCTTGTAGAATCGATTTTGAACGTTAACAAGTCGATATATCAATCGCTCATATCGAATTTTTGCGATTTTTTAGGAAAATCAATGATATATTGGTATTGAAATTGGTTATTCTCCATCCGAGAACAACCAAATTTTGGGTCGGGTCGATTTCCAGTTGAGTCAAGTTTTCGATTGGGGCACATTTCCGGTCGAGTAGAAATTAAGATTTTCGATTTCCGGTCAAGTGAAATTTCGGATTCCGGTCGGACAGATTTCCGATCGAATCAAATTTTCAGTCGAGTCAAATTTTCGACAGGGACACGTTACCGGTAAGAAACAGTTTCCAGTTGTGTTAATTTCCGGTCACGTCATATACCTACGGATAGATTACGGCTCCAGTGAATTGGAATTTTGGGATGGGTCAGATTTCAGGTTGGATCGAATTTCCAGTTGGGTCAAGTTTTCGATTGGAGCACGTTTCCGGTCGAGCAGAGTTTACGGTTGTCGATTTCCGGTTAAGTAAAATGCGGCCGGACGATTGATCGATTGATTTGAGTTTCCGGTGGGTAAGAACACCGGTTAAGTAAAGTTTTGGTTAGCAGGGTTCGATCAGGTTTTTGGTTGAGTACGATTTGTGGTAAATTTGAGTTTCCAGTTAGTATAAAGATTCAGTTAAGTGAATCAAGTGTCCCGTTTAATTGAACGATCCCTATTTTTTAATTGACGATTTGCGTTGTCCAGGAAGATTGTCGATTTTTGAATCCAAGAATTCCGAGGGATGCACCAGAAACAAAAAAGAAACACACATGCTGATTAGAAGAGGGAAAAGCACATGTAAACTTAAAGATGGAAATAAATATCTCTGAAATATTTATCAGTGTATAAATCGCAGGGAGTCAGCAATCGCCGGCACTTTGCAAGTGGGCTGCACGAGGCTTTCACGATCTCCGCAATTTTATTGCAAAGGATGAAGTTGCACAATCTTAGCATCATTGCAATGCTAGTGGTTCCTTTTTGCAAAATGCAATCCAAATAAACCTCATTGCATCTTAATTTGCATATTTTTAACAACATCTCCTTTCATCCAGGTCTCGCTAGAAAACGTGAATCCAGGCAAAGACTCCACCCTGGAGAGCAACCTCGTGCGGAGAAGCTACGCTGTTGTGTATCCCAACCCACGCCCGACATGGTATGCAACCGGCAGCCCACCGAACAGCATTTACTACGGCCCGTATCCCTCGCCCAGCTCGGCTCCAAACTATCCGGCACAACCTCGCAACTGTTACTGCTATCCACAAACGTCCTACCAGAAGTCGGAGGATCGTTACAATCCGAATTATTATAATAGACTGGCCAATTATTACAATAATTATTACAAACAGTATTCGCAGAGCTAGCGTTAAAGATTGCGGTTATGTATTGCTGCCCTGCAGGCTGATTCGTCGGTTGGCTGACATAAGGGCGTAACTACACATTGAGATGAGCCCGGAAAAGCATTGAATTGTATGGAGCCCAGGGTTCATCGCAGATTGTAGTTACGCCCTTATGTCAGGTAGGCGACGGATTGTTGAAATTGATAGACATCGCGATAGGGAATATGGAGCGATCCAATGGGCCACTAGATAAGGTACGAATTTTGAGCAATCTGATACATGTTTCTTATCCAGAATTTAACGTAAAACACGATGCGCAAAACGAAAATTACCGAAACTAACTCCTTACGAAGATACTAACGTTTTTGTTTCACATTGGTTACGAGGAATTTGAACTGTCCGCCCACAAGAAACTCAAAGCTCTACGTGAGTCAAATCGCCCACTACAACGGTTTCAGCAAGCTTCTCAATCGAGCAATGTTCATTTCCCACCATGTGCTGTTCAAACTATAAGTAATTTGCTATAGCTGAGCCAAAGCGTCAAAACTGAGGCTGCAAGATCTTTATATCGCAGAGACTGTTATGACAACGTTTAGCGCGCGATGTGAGCCACGTGGAGCATTGAGTTTTCATGAGCGGTTGGTTTCAATTCACGAAACAGGAATCATTAAATATCTTTTTAAGGAATTGATCTCGATGATTTTTGTTGTGCGCCGCGTGTTTTACGTGAAATTTTGGCGAAGAGACATGTAACAGAATGCTGAAATTCGTACCTTGTCTAATGGTCCATTGGTTGAAATGAGTGGTTCTCAGGGAGAAAACAGTAGACTAACTGTAGGGTCTCTCTTGGGTCGCCGTTAGTTAGTCTATTACTTACCTCCTTTGTCCATTGCAATCACCCCTTCCACCAATAGGATCCTCCATACCCTTCCTGTCTTCTGTGTCTATCGGTTTATCTATCAATTTCAACAATCAGCCGGCTGTGCTAAGGGAGAACGCTGTACAAGTCATCCGTCGCTGCTAAATTTACTTCGACGGATCACGAATTTTCAGGAATACTTGGACACCGTTAAGCAGAAAGGAGCCAAGCCACATCAGATATTGTGAAATTTATGTGGGCAATTTAATACTTTAACAAGAAATAGTTGTGCGGATTTGTATGCAAATTTCAGTGAATTTTCTGCAAACTGTAAAGCAAATTCCTTAACATTTTCAAAGGAATCCGCACAAACGTCCGCATGTGAAAAATTATATAGCCCAGTCAAATTTGGCAATATGTAGCTGATGTGGTCTGGTTCCTTTCTGGTAAACGTGGTCCACTTGTGCATATTACTCCTCCGATTTTACGGGGGATTTCGTTCCCGATGTATGTGTCCTAAAGTATCAATTACCTTATTCAAAAATAAATATGTTCTGAGAGGAAATTTGGCAACATTCGTATGCTCGTACGGCATTTTTACTTAGCACGGCAGTGCTGCCCTGTAGGCTGATTGTTGAAAATAGACATCGCGATGGACAAAGGCGACTTAGGGAGTATCGAGCGATCCATTTGGTTGAAATGAGTGGTTCTTATAGATTAAGGGAGAGAACAATAGACTAACTGTAAGGTCTCTCATGGGTCGCCGTTAGTTAGTCTATTCCCCACCTCCTTTGTCCATTGCAATCACCCCTTCCACCAATAGGATCCTCCGTACCCTTTTTGTCCTCTATGTCTATCGGTTTATCTATCAATTTCAACAATCGGCCGGCTGCTTAGGGAGGATACCGCATAAACACTCGGCCGTTTGCTAAATTTGTCCACTACTTTTGTAAATACCTATCTTGTAAATTTGTCCATTGAGATTTTTATGGTATTTTGTTCGTAATAGACACACACATAGTACGAATTTGGATTCATTCTTTAAAATTTTATGTAGGGCACGATTTGCGCAGCAAAAATTGATGACATTTGCTCGCAAATAAAATTTTGACGTTTTCATTTAGCGTTGGTTACTCAAAATTTGAATTTCTCACTCACGTGAAAAACAGAAGCTTGCATGAATCATATCGCGCATTGCATTGGTTTTTGCATGCATGTTACTCAGTTCATTAGCAGCGTTCCCTCTCCACTCTGTTCTCCGAAGTTTGAGCGACTTGCAGTAGCTGAGCTGAAGCACTTATAGAAATTGTCATATTCTCATATCGACACGGTAACGGCTAGTATGCACTTATACTCAAGTAGATAATTGTTTTTCCTATGCGCAGGTAGTTTGAATTTGCACATCGAAAAACGTTGAATTTTTAGTTAGGAGTGACGTTCAGTAATTTTTATCGTACAAATTGAGTTCTAAGTGAAATTTTGATAAGAAAATATGTATCGAAGTGTTGTTTTTGCACCTTTTCTTATAGTCCATTCCTCCATTTTATCTGAAAATGTGAAGGAAAGATATTCATAAGTCTGCACGTGAATTCATATTTTCTCGAATGCAAAATGACAAATTTTTCAATACACCTCAGGCGTTCTCCCTGCAGTGAGCAAGGCAGTGGCCCTTTGCAATACCTAGTGTGGACAGAGCTCAATAATTGACCATTTGCAATTAGTGAACGACCAATATCTTATATTAAGAACAGCATACATGCCCTCAATTTCCCTATGCAGATAGCTGATTTTATAGAAGAGCCAGAAATAGTAGTCCCTATTTGCTTTTGGTCCAACCTATGAGTCAATCCTCCCTGGAAGTAAACGAACATTCAACAAAGCCTTGTACTGATTTTACCTCCAAGTATGGTTAGAAACAGGAGAAAACAGCGTATCAAGTACATTCTTGCTGATCTTCCTCCATCTTTGCTAAAAACCCTATAAAGTAATAGTTAGATAAAACTGCGAAGTATTTTATTCGATTATGTGTCATGCTGTCATGTCGAACGGTAAATTCTCTCGTCTATGTGCATTTGGCTTTGAATACGATTTTCTAAAGTAATTTATTCAGAAATGAATTGCTGATCTGTGGAGCAATGTTTTTCCCCATGATAAAAAGATAAAAGGCAACATTTATTTCAGCAAAATTTTTACAATAAAATAGATGGATCTGTGCAATCGACCTAGTTCGTATCATTTTCTAACTCTTTTCGATTCGCCTTCAAAATACTGTGATACAATTATCGTGTCAGATGTGTCATGCAGCTTTTGAAGGCGTTTTACGTGTGTCAGTTGTTCATTCCATTCGAGAATGCTGTGTTTGAAGGGAAAATAGTTCATTTTTTTAAGTTGAGGAGGGGAATTAATTCTTCAGGAGCGGAAAATTTTCAGCTGTTTGAAATTTAATGAATTTCGTGTCTCAGTGGAAACCATAGAGTGAATTGAACCCGAGGATACTTCTGGTTCATTCTTCTGGAGCAAGGCTCAAGATAGCAAGGCTTAACAAGTTATTTCCTCAATTGGACTAATTTGTGACTAGGAACTACAATCTTTAGTTCAGTTTAGAAACAACGTATGCACCATTAATTTCCCTACTCACATAAGTGTGTTTACGGATGAGCCAGAAATCGTAGTTCCTAATCGCAAAATGAAGTCCAACTATACTGCCGTGCTAAGGAAAAACGTCGTATGAGCCGTCAGGCGTTGCCATATTTCCTTTAATAACCAACAAAGTAACTGGGAAAATTCTGAATATTTTTCTTCCAGTTGTTCAGACAATTTTGTTTCCAATTTAATCTAAAATATCGGAAAATTTCAAGGAAAAATACGCATAACTTTCTTCAAAATATATGTTTTACTCGGATAAATTTGGCAACTCTCGAATGTTCATACGGCGTCCTCCCTTAGCACGGCAGTACTGCCGTGATAGCGAAGAGAGCCGTAAGTGCAAAATTTTCGAAATCGAGTTTTCTTCGAAATTCGTCTAAACTCTTTTAGATGAAATTACTGAGACAGCTAAAACAGCAAAATTCATCCTAATTTAATGAAAGCAAGACGTATGAGAAAGCCGTAAGTGCATAAAAAATGACATACTTTTTTTCAAGACAGCCGTAGGTGCATGAGAGCCAATGAAAACAGTGCTTTCCAGTGAAGCACCGCCCTCTTCTGCCAATTTCTAACCTGAAAATGTGTTCGATGTGCGTCCAAAACGCAACCACGAAAGCATGCAGAAGATAGCACTTACGGCTGTCTTGCCTAACAATAACCTAGCATGAAAATGAAAAATACCCTTTTTATGTAATGGAAATCAAATCAGTCGATTTTTAATCATCCATACGATTTCTAGGAGTCTTCCGGACGATTAGTGGCAATTTGACAAAGAACGGAGGCTTCTTTCAATAAAATTTTCCGGTCAGAAGCTTCTGAGCCCGTTTTCTCAAAACTTCATTTTTGCACTTACGGCTCTCTTCGCTATCACGGCAGAGTATACTGAGCTTAGAAAGAAAGTTCGGTGCTTTGGTAGAATGAATTTCAAACATCTATATTTCCAGAAGGAAAGGCCCTTTGTAGCCTCAATAAAAATTCATCTTTTTCTACCGGCGAGCCTTGAGACGCAACGTTGGAGCCGTAGTCCGATTCGGATCCAGCATCAGATTCAGAACCAGATCTAGATTCAGATCCAGAGTATGCATGTAGAGCCGGGCTAAAGGGCGAAGGTGAAGTTGTATACTTGGGCGAAGGTGAAGGCGTATACTTGGGCGAAGGTGTGGGCGCATACTTGGGCGGCGTTGAAGGCGTATACTTGGGCGGAGGCGGCCTCTGAATAGGCAACTCGATCTTGCTCAGTTTCCGTCGGAGCATGTTGTCGCAGTAAAGCATGTTAATCTCAGGTTTGTACCGTCGAATCGGAGTCGGGATTCGTCGCTCGCAGACACACACATCTCTCTTATTGCATTTTCCGTCAATCTAAAACAGTAATGATAGCATATAATTGGAAAACAGAAAAATTAAATAACAAAGTAGAAATAATAAAGAAGCATTACCGGAGAACTTCAGATGTGTGACCCTAACCCTCCGGTATGTACCGGTATGTACTTCACTATTATGCTGTAGCATACTGCACAATTTTTCTAACACTTTATCGGCACCATGAACACTTATAAACCTGAAGTTGGGCGGCCTGCCCGAAATGGCCATTGTGCGTAAAGAATAATAAAAAAGTTAGTCATCTAAGTATAATCGGTTTTTGAAAATCTTGAATTTCGCGCCGGGATTTTTAACAGTGTATGCATATTACACTTGTTTTCCTCACTTACTTGTTTTACTTGTTTACTTGTTTACACTTGTTTTACTTGAAATCATTAATATCTCAATTTTTCAAAAACTGCGCTTATGCGCCTTGTTCTCCAAGCGCCTTAAATGATAAACAAGACGACGGTTCCAACGTCTTAACGTTGGAGAGCGTTCACCGTAGCACCTCGTCAATGTGTATAAGTGGTTTTGCGCGGACGGAAGAGAGCGCTGCAAGACGCTGTTGAACTAAACGTGGAGCGTAACCTAGGAAACATACATATATACAAGAATCATAGAGTAAAATATAGGGGTCATTAATGAGAGGGTACTTAGTACCCAAAAATTTTTCTAGAATTACGACGACAAAAAATTTGAACGATGCTTGAAAGAGTCATTAAATAAAAGTATGTTGCAGTGTTTTAAAACGTAAAGATATTAATTTCTCAAAGAAAAGCCTACAGGCATTACGTACAGTGGAAAAATTGGGAGAAAAAAGGTAGAAATGGTACGTAAATAAAATTGAGAAACTAGATATTGCTTCCCGCCACGAAAAATGGCGCCGATTCCCAAAAGGCAGTGCAGGCTATTACCAATGGATTCATTAGTAACATACCCGCTGCAAACCGGCCGGAAAGAGCGTACACCACTAACGTGGTGAACGCTCAAAAAAGGAACCCTCAAAATTGGCACTGACCAGATGGGAGCAGTACACGAGAGGGTAGGGCACCGAGGTCGGTACAAACATCTCCACGGCGACTCCCAGGAATTGGCAGTAGATTCTGCAGTTTTTGTCGATCCGATATTTCTCGTTCCATTGATCCTCTTTCTTAACATATCTCTTGAAGGTGCAAGGGTCAAGCAGTTTGTTGACCATGAGTTTGCTGATGGCTTTTAGCTCGGAAGATATTGGAATACTGCGGGGTGATGATGTTGATCTCTCACGACGCGGACTGGAGGCCCAACCTACTTTTTTCCACAAGGGACTTTTCGTTAAATAACTTGGCAGCCTTTTCATCGCGAACTGAAAAAATAATGAGTAATACGAATTATGTAAGTATTGCAATTGTAAACATTTGTAATTGTAAGTAATTGTACAATGTAAGTATTACAAAAAAGTATTACAATCGCAACTTAGCTGATTTTGGCGCCAGCCATAAGAGTAGTTGCACAAGCTAAAAGTGTGGAAGTACCATCCAGCGGTATAGTAAATCCAACCACACTCATGCTGACTGTGAGGGCACCACCGCCTAGTGGCTTGGTTGATCCAACCACACTTTCCACCGACTTATACATACCTCTGACTTGCGTAACTACTCTAATATCTGGCGCCGGAATCAGCTAGGAGTATAGTTGGGATTGTGATACTTTCTTCCCGCGCAGGTGGAAAATTTTACTTTCAGGGACTCAAAATTTCTTTTTAGACAATTACGAGTATTTGGGAGCAACATTCATCTTACCTAGCAGGTGAATGATGAGCGTCAGGTACGGTCCTGACTCGGACAACTTTATCAAATTTCGGTTTCTTTGCTGAACGAGTTTCTCAGCACGCACTGGAATAAAAAACACGTTGGATCTAGAGTTCAGACTCTTAAAAACATCGACAAGAAAAAATACTCTTGATTCAATCAGATTTAAGCTTAAATCTGATTGAATCAAGAGTCCGTTTCTTTGTCAATTTTTTCAAGAGTCTGGAATCTAGATCCAATGTGTTTTTTTTTCCAGTGCGTTGAATTCCCGAAAGTGAAAGCTTCCACCATCACCAAAATACCAATGGAGGGTCTTTCTTTTTCTCGGCCCAAAAAGTTTCGAAACCAGTCAAGTTAAGCACAATGAAAAAATAGATAACCCAAGATTGGTCTTAATAACGGAATGTGTAACACTCTTGTGCAATAACATAATAAGAGTCGCTTTCACAGCGCCCTCTTGTGCTCTTCGACGCCTAACCGCCTCAGAACTCGGTCCTCCCACAACCCGTCAGGGAGTTGGCATTCCTTCATTTCATTTAAAACCCCCGTAAAATATTTCGACGGTGTAAGTCGGCAATCACATAACTCGGTTTGCGACGTCGCAGGCCTCCTGTTACACGTTATTTTTGGAACGGAAAACTGCTCAACAGCAATCTTTCAAAACTTTCGTGATTTTTCTTCTCTGTGCGAAGAAAATTCTGCATGAACTTCAAGGAATGATGTCAATTTGTTCTCTTTTAAAAAATTAACATAGAGGCGGGGATTTTCAGACACCGCAAACGAGTTGTGTGATTGTCGACTAACACCGTCGATTTGTGTAATAAATATGCACAATGTTCACACAATTTGCCAACACGGAAAAAACGAGCTTAGGGTTGGGACCTACATGTTAGTGCTGGGCACTAACGAGGGTTAGGTCAAATGGAGCCAGCAAGTCAGAGGAGTGCTGGGCACTAAACAGCTCGAGGCTGGGTCACTAAGGAAGAAGTAGTGTCAAGCCCTAAAGTGACTTTGGAGCGAGCGTAAAATATGAAACGCCTCCGCCGGGGATCGAACTCAGGGTGCGCCGGTGGAAGACCAGCGCGTTACCACCAGGCTATCGTGACTCCGACGTCTCATGCGTGAATTTACACCTGTTAAGCGCAACTACGTCTCGCGGCATCTGATTAGCACTACTCATGTTCAGTGCTCACCTGTACTGCCTTCCGGTGTTGAGCTGTACAGCGCTTAGACGCCAGCCCTCAACTACTCCCCACTAAACGGCCAGTAGTGCTCAACACTAGTCTTGTTTTTTCCGTGAAATAAAAACGAGAAGGAAAAAAAAACTGGATCACCTAACCGTCCATAGGTGAACAAAACGTAAGCATTAAAAATTTTAAAAACGCATTTTGTCACCATAAATTATTTCTATAAACGTTTCAAAGTCTCTTTTGAGATTCTCCAGTTTTTCTCCGTTTTAGAAAGTCTCCAAAAAGTTTTTTGTTTCCATAGGTAAACAAAACATGAACATTTGACTTTTGATAAACGCATTTTGTCAACAATACTTATTTCCTTAAACGTTTCAAAGTCTTTTTAGACACGGAAAAAACAAGACTAGTGTTGAGCACTACTGGCCGTTTAGTGGGGAGTAGTTGAGGGCTGGCGTCTAAGCGCTGTACAGCTCAACACCGGAAGGCAGTACAGGTGGGCACTGAACATGAGTAGTGCTAATCAGATGCCGCGAGACGTAGTTGCACTTAACAGGTGTTAATTCACCCACGAGACGTCGGAGTCACGATAGCCTGGTGGTAACGCGCTGGACTTCCACCGGCGCAACCCGAGTTCGATCCCAGGCGGAGACGTTTCATATTTTACGCTCGCTCCAAAGTCACTTTAGGGCTTGACACTACTTCTTCCTTAGTGACCCAGCCTCGAGCTGTTTAGTGCCCAGCACTCCTCTGACTTGCTGGCTCCATTTGATCTAACCCTCGTTAGTGCCCAGCACTAACATGTAGGTCCCAACCCTAAACTCGTTTTTTCCGTGGAGATATTCCATTTTTTTCACCGTTTTAGGGAAACGTCTTTAAAATTTTTAAATTTTTCACTGAATGAACAAAACATAAGCTTTTTAGGGTGGGGTCACATACTTTCTTGACTCTGGCCTGAGGACTGTAGTTCTTGTAATAGACTCCGTTGATCCACTCGAGCGCGCCTTGCAAAACCTGCAAGGTGGTGTCTATGATGTGCCGGCTTTTATCGATGACGCACTCGCCGACATTATTACATTTGACGTAGTCCAGGAGATCCTTGATGTCTTCCTCTTGGTCCGGGAGACACCCGTTGCTCTTACAGACCTGGATGACTCGTTCGACCTCCCTATCCCGAGTGGAGGTCTGGAAGTTCGGCCAATGCGGATGGCGCGGCGGGAAGCCCACGGACATGAAGAGGGGCAGCATCGGGTACTCCACCTCGTCCAGCCACAAGGGCGTCTCCGTCGACGGTCTGTAGGCGCTGAAGAACGTCGCCGAGTTGCATGCGTGCGCTTCCTCCGTCCGGTTCAACGATTTGCACCAGATGACGGCCTGAGAAGCAAAACCAGAAACTACAGGCCTCGATAGACGATCAAATTCCCGAACCAATGGACTACTAGACAAGGTATGAATTTAAGCAATCTGATACATATTTCTAAACCAAAAATTCACGTAGAAAACGATTCACACAACGAAAATTACTGAAACCAACTCCTAACGAAGATATAAACGTTTTTATTTCACATTGGCTACAAGGAATTCGAACTGCCCGCTCATAAAGAAACTCAAAGCTCTACGCGAGTCAAATCGCGCACTACAACGGTTTCAGCAAGCTTCTCAATCGAGCAATGTTCATTTCCCGTCATGTATTTTTCAAACTATAAGCAATTTGCTATAGCTGAGCCAAAGCGTCAAGATTGAGGTTGCCAGATTTTTATATCGCAGAGACTGTCATGATAACGTTAAGGTACGGCAATTAAGGCGCGGAATGCCGCCGCGGAATCGTACGCGGCGGACGGAAGGGAAATCTGTTACACGCGTTTCAATGGGAGCGGCAACTAAGGAGCGGAGCGACGCCGCGGCGTCCGCGGCGTCACGGCGCTCCGATCTGTCGAGAACAGATCGGAGCGGAATCCCTCGGAGATTCCGCCTCGTCCGCCGAGGTTTTCGATGATTTTTCATGTCTATGTGCCGAAACGTGGATCGCGGTGGAGAAACCAATGGAAAATTGCGGGCCATCGTGACTTATTGGATTCATGAAAGAAAACATTTTTTTAGCACGATATCAACGCATGGCAATCCTACCTCGTACCAGGTGCAAATAATACCACACAAATAGGTAAAAGAAACATGACACCTTTTTTCCAGGAAATAAATCTATAAAAACAAAACGGAATAACTATTTTATGGCTTTTTGGCATCTGAAAAATTTATTTATACGTTGCTATATATCTATAGAGAAACCTCTTTTTTTGAACATCATGGCTGAAAGTAAAAAAATTGGTGTCTTTGCTTGCAATGTTGCAACTCTCTGCTCAAGCTTCATTCGTTAATTTGAAACTATTGATAGGGAGCTTATCTTGAACTTTTTGTAAACATTTTATTGCTGTATGTTGGAGTTTTTTGCCAACGTGCGTCAAAAATTGTTTTGCTCATTCAAAAATACTTTTAGAAATTTTGCAAAGGGATATTTTGACTGGTATTCTCGTAAAAAATATTAGAGCTTTTGAAACGTGGTGAATGTTCATTGTAGCAAGGCACAACACACCTACAGTCGTGAGTTATCATCGGATACTGAGGACGAGACTGCCGACGGACGCGGCGGAATTTTGGAGGCGATTCCGCTGCTTAGTTGCCGGGCACGGCGGAACGGAAACAAACTCGACGCCTCGCTCGCTCGGGTCGTCCGCCGCGTCAGATTCCGCGGCGGCATTCCGCGTCTTAATTGCCGTACCTTTTAGCGCGCGATGTGAATCACGTAGAGCATTGAGTTTTCATGAGCGGGTGGTTTGAATTCACAAGTCAAGAATCATCAAATATCTTCGTAAGGAGTTAATTTCGGTAATTTTCTATGTGCGCATCGTGTTTTACGTGAAATTTTAGTTACGAAACATGTATCAGAATGCTGAAATTCGTACCTTGTCTAGTGGTCCATTCCGATCAAAGTAGCATCAAAGTGTCGGGGGTCATCAGTCTTAAAATCATTAATTCGCTTCATTTTAAAATGAACACTTGGCAGAAATGTTTTCTGTGGCAGGAAATGATGAATGGTGGCACTCCGTTCTGATCTTACTTTGAACAAAAAAGTGCGGCCCGTCAAAATTTAATGGTAGATGGTGACCACCGGTCATCAGCATGTCTACTTTCATCGGAATTGGTTCGGAATTTGATCGTCTATGCAGGGCTTATTGGCCTGATTACACGCTGAAATTTCCGTCAAATTCCGATCAAAACGATGACCAAGATGGCGGTCGAGAGTTATCTAGATTTATGAGTAAAATGAATTAAAAACAGCGTGTTGATTGAAATAAGTATGAAATAAGCACGATTGTGTGGCAATCAGATGAATGATGAGCCCCTCAGTTCCATCATCTACCATCTTACCGTCAAATTTTTGCAGGCCGCAGAAATTTGATGGTAGATGGTGCGCACCAGTCACCATTTGATCGGAAATTGATGGAAGTTCGATCGTGTAACCAGCACAAAAGGAAATGAAGACTCTCTGGTTTATTCACGCAGTCTTGAAGCGGGAGATTTACACGGATGAGTCCGGATTTCGTCCACAAGACTCCGAATGGACCACTAGACATGTTCGATGTTAAGCATTCTGATTCATGTTTCTTAATCAAAGTTTTACGTAAAGTACGGTTTGTGCAACGAAAATTACTGAAATTACCTCCTAACCAATATATTTAATGATTCTTGACGCGTGAATTCAAACCTCCCGCTCATGAAAGCTTAATGCTCTGCGTGATTCACATCGCGCGCTAAACGTTGTCATAACAGTCTCTGCGATATAAAAATCTGGCAACCTCAATCTTGACGCTTTGGCTCAGCTGTAGCAAATTGCTTATAGTTTGAAAAACACATGGTGGGAATGAACAGTGGATTGAGAAGCCTGCCGAAACCGTCGTAGTACGCGATTGGACTCGCGTGGAGTATTGAGTTTCGTGTGATGAATTCAAATTAAAAATTCAAATTCAAATGCGGGCAACGAATGTAAAATAAGATCGTTAATATCTTAGATAGGACATGATTTCGGTAATTTTCGACGCAAGAATCGTGTTTTACATGAAATTCTGGTTAAGAAACATGTATCAGAATTCTACATTCGTACATTGTCTAGTGGTCCATTGCGTTCGGCAAGACTCTCCGAACTGCGTCCCAGATCACGTCCATGTAATTCTTAAGGAAAATGTGTAAATAAATGACAACGTTGCTTACCTTTTTCTCATGTTGATACCAATGTCCGAAAAGTAGAACATACAAATAAATGGGTATAGAGCGGTGGATGGTAGGATACATTTTGCAATTGGGAACTACGATTTCTGTTTACGCTCAGTTTAGAAACAACGTATGCACCATTAGTTTCCCTAAGAACCAAAGTGTTCGCACAGAGGAGCCACACATTGTAGCTCCTAATTTCAAATATAGTCGAACTGTAGTGCGGAATCTCTTAAAAATGTCAGGGAATCTGACTCGCGTCGTTATGAAAATCCCTTGAAATTTTCAGAAGAATCTACACTCCCGTTCCCTGAAAATTTGGCAAAAGTTGATGTGACTTGCCACCTTAGTATATAGTTTTGATCATGAATATACGATTGTTTAAAAATAATCAGAACATATTTATTAGCAATATCATCATTACATCTGATGCAAAATCCCGACTTCTCTAAGGGCAATAGCTCGATTAATATTGATTTTAGAAAGTTGCTGTTCGTACGGATCTTATTAATCTTAGCTAATCTACAAGAATCAAGCATCAAAACACGAATCTATGATCAGCGCATCTACACGGAAAAAATTAAATGTTGATTTAGCATTAATACTGTTAAAAGGATGTCCGACAAGTTGCAAATGCTGATTTTACATTTTCACAAATGCTAACGTAACTACGCCCGCTGCAAAACTAACAAATTAAAATGTTATGTCAGCATTTTTGTAATGTAAAATCAGCATTTGAAACTTGTCGGACATCTTTTTAACAGTATAAATGCTAAATCAACATTTAATTTTTTTCCGTGTACCTCTTTGTCAATTGATCGGTCGCAGTGGCGAAGCGTGAAAGATGGATTATCGATATTCCTCCATCTGAAGCTACGGTAAAGAATCGATTATTGAGGTGTTCGTTGCGAACACCCTGTTATCGATCCTTTTCTATAGGTTTAAATGGCAGATCAGTCGATCCATCGCAAAGCACGCCACGCCACTGGTCGATCGACCATCGTATCGTGTTCGGAAGTGCTAAAAATCCACCTTAAGAGCTATCTACGTGTCAAATATGTAAGGGCTGTCTTACCGTACCGTCCATATGTGTATTTCTGCACCTGTATAATCGGGCAGGCGCGTCGGAAACAAAAACTTCTCCGTTTCTTCTGATATAATCGCGATCCAATTGTTTATCCTCCAGAATGTCGAGGTAGTAGTATTTTCTAGCGCTGGCTTCACCCAGAAGATCAAACCATGAGGTGACGGCTAATATTACGCCCAAAATCATCTAGCCTACATAAGTGCGGATCTCATTATTGCCGTGCTCAGACAGAACGCCGTATGAGCCTTCAGGTGTTGACGAATTTACTTTGATGAACCGCGAATTTTCTGGGAAATCTGTGCATGTTTCACCCAGGGCCGGATTAAGGGGGTGGCCACATGGGCCGCGGCTCATGGCGGCAAATTTAGGGGGCGACAAATTTTGAATTTTTTTTTTAAATATAGATTTAAAAAAATGGGATTCAGAAAAAAAAATGATCAATGAGAAAGGAGGACGAAATCTCTCTTTCCTGAGAGTATATAGTAATTTCTAATTTTGTCGTTTTCCGGTGATACAAGAAATAGCAACCTTAATTAGTAGAGTGAAGAGAGGAACTGAACACGCAATTAGGCCTGGAGCTCAACGCAACGCAGAGCAGAATGATAACGAGGACTTGAAATGAAAAAGACGAACCCTCGGCGCGGCGATCGGCATGTAACACATGTTAGCGCATACAAGACTGCATGAATACTTCACCCATTGCGGCAAACACAGCGCGGTTTGGAGCGGTTGGCGTGAAACGCATAGCGCCTACAAGACTGCAGGAATACTTCACGCATTGCGCCAATCACAGTGCGATCAGCGCGGCGCAGTGGCGGAAGTTAAAATTATTAAACCACATTTATGTTTGTTCTTTCATAATTTTTTGGTTCATTTCTTATGAACGGAGGACCTTGTCCACATAGAGACGGGTTTACGGAACTTAACTTTCGAGCAAAGTTCCGTGAAATTTTGTTAGTAGTGCTGACAGGGCTTTCGCAAAAAATGTATCCAACACGAGTAGGTAAACGCGTCTTATGCACTCCTCCCCCTCTGGCACGTTCACTTGATGGTTTTTATTGATGTTTCAAAACGAATGAGAAGGGGGCGGTAAGTAGGTGAATCCGGCCCTGGTTTCACCTTCAATTGGACTGCATCTTGCAATTTGGAGCTATAAATTCTAACCCGGTTTAAAAACAAAGTATGTGCCATTAGTTTCCCTATGCACATAAGTGGTTTTTCAGATGAGCCAGAATTTATAGTTCCAAATTGCAAAATGCAGTCAAATTTTTCGGAGGATTTTATCCGCAATCGGATCCAAAATATCTGAGAATTCCAAGAGAAAATATGCATGACTTTCCTGAAGATTATATATTTTATCAGAGGAAATTTGGCAACTCTCGAATGTCCATACGGCGTTTTTCCTTGGCATGGCAGATTAGAAATTGAATGGAATCAAGGAGAGACAAGACTGTTAATAGAGTCCATTTTCTAGTATTTCTTAATTTTGTAATCAAATGTTCTAATTGTGAGTAAATGTCTCGCCATTGTAGTGAACATTGTTATAATTGTTCAAATATTGATACTCTGTGAAACCGAGTTGGATATACTTCAGTTTAATTAGGTTCAATTCATATTTCTATATTCGGATTATTCCAAAATATTCGCCTCATCACATAAAATTATTTACCATGTGTCGCTCTTGCCTCAAGAGAGTTTTGTGGTACCTTTTTAATTTGCCTTTCATTTTTGACGTAGGCCAAGGACATCCTCTGTTTAGGAGTAGCTATCTATTTGGAGATTTGTATCTTGTTCTGTCCTTCGTCTTCTTCCGGCCGAAGTATCACAATCGCCACGTGACGTTTCAAACTTTCCACCGCCATTTTATTTTTTTACAGAGAAATCGTTCAACGAAGCTGTCCGAAAATTTCACTGAATTTTCTATGTGCTTCCAATACAATTTACTGAAGTTTTCAAACAGATTGAACCATTTCTGTGTAAACAAATTAAATAACTGCGAAAATTTTGAAACGTTGCATGGCGCTTGTGATACGTTGTCCGGAGAGTGATAAGATATGTATTGCTTTGCGATAAATTGTGTCGATCGATAACCGGTGAATGTTAATATTTACTCCATCAATCTATTTACATAATTGAATACGAACAAACAATATCGTAAAACTATTAATATACGACTCACTCCCATTACTTTGGGTATGTAACGCTTACATAGCTTACACGCTTAAAAGTACGTGCCTGGAGATCATTAAGACAATTTAAGGTTTCATTTTAAGGAACGAAAATGTGGTAATCTAAATTTTAAAACTTACTTGTGTACAATTTATCTTCCTTTTTGCACTACGCATTTAATTTATAGAACACCTGCAACCTACATCTAATCAAACACTAATACGATAGTCTTCATTCTCTGCGGTGATTGGACCTAGAGCATAAGAGTCACTAATAGTCAAAAATCGCAGTTTGTTCGGAAACGACGCAATGCGCACGAAAAGAAGTATGGAAGTGGAAAGACTCGTAAAGACACGTATTTTTGTGTATTAGCGAGGGGTGTATACATTTATTAGTTTAGGATGAATCAAATATTTTTAACCGACAAACCAAGTAGGGAACATCATTCAAACACCAACAACCAAGAAATTTGTTTTAGAGATCGGGAACTTTAATTTGCATTAATAAAGTAATGGTCACTCACTCTGGTCACAGGTAGATTATCGAGGTAGATGATTGTGCTTCATCCGTATTCTTCGGTAACACGAGGAAAAATATGGTAGCACTACGAAAAGCCGAAAAAGCACTGTATGAAGGTTAGGGACACCTCTATTTTAGTGTTACAAACAAAGATTTGTCAAAAAAAAATTTAAATAAATAAAAAACTTGCGCAGGACACCCACTCATATTCAACGTGGAGCTAGCTCGTTCACCCTAAGCTACATAGTGTTCATGGGTCTTTTAAAAAAACTCGAATGAATGCTTTTAACCACACGCCACGTCAACATCACCTTGATTCCAGATAATTTGTCTTACTTCAGCACTCGCACATCACTTTTTTTAAATTTTTAGTTTTCCAAAAAAAGAAAGAAAAAAACAAGTTCTCGAAACGTAACGCATAAAAATCTATTCACAAAAAATGCCCTTGAAAGTTACAGTGCTGGAAAAATTGTGCGGCGTTGTACGTACTATCCGGCAGACTTTTTAGCAGCTTTACCCTCTGGAATTTCCTTTTTTTTGTTTTCTTTTAGTATACAAAATCATGCCGTATCTTTACTCATTTACACGGGAATAAAATTGTCATTGGTGTTGGTTTAATTTGCTCAAAATTACTTGAAAAACTGCATAGGTGTTCGTTCAATTTGCTACAAATCAGTGGCGTGGCGTGAATTGCGATATATCGATTAATATGCCATTTAAAACTATGGAAAAGGATCGATAAACAGGGTGTTCGCAGCGAACACCTTAATAATCGATTCTTTATCATAGGTTTAAATGGCATAGCAATCGATACATCGCAATTCACGCCACGCCACTGCTACAAATTACTTAAAAAATTACACAATCCCAGCAATTTGGCAAAGCTTATTCGAACTTGTTGCAAAGAACATTTTTTGTTACTTTATGAACTACGTACAAGTACAAAGTACATTCGTAACTTAGCAGTCACGAAAAGTCCTCAACACCCAACTCGAGAGGTGATTATTTGAGTTTTTTTACGGTTGATGAGTGTTCGCTGAAGGCTGCGTCAGTGCCAGCATCGTTAGTGAGTTCCATTCCAGATACCGAAATGCCATGGCTCATTGTGAGTGCGTCTGCGTTGCATTTGTGGAGCAGTCCAAGTACCGAAGTTTTTCCGATCCTCCGGGCATAGCTCTCGGCGCTAGCTTGAATATAAGAGTTTGTCGTCAACGATGAAATATTCGTAATCTCTTATTTCACTCTCCAACGCGCGCTGGTACTATTGTAGTACGGAAATTAAATTCAATTTCGGAAATTAACCCTTTCTTGCATGCTAATCGTTGATTTTGGAGAGAAATTCTATAATTGTACAGAATTTTTTTGACAATAGAGTCAGTTGGAATTGATCTTTGTAGTTTTTTTTTTAGGATATCAGACTTATAATGCTCTCAAAAAATCATTTTTTGCTTTGATTCAATTTAACACTCTAGCATAGAAATAAAGCTGAAAACCATTTGTTGCTTTCATGCAACGCTATGCAATAAAGGGTTATAAATAAGGGTTTGTCATAAACGATAAAATACTTGTAATCAATTATGTCACTCTTCGTTGCGCGCTGGTACTATCACGATAGTTAAATTAAGTTTAATTTCCGAAATTAAAACTGGTACTTAACAGAGGATAAATTATTATTAATTATTATTATATTATAAAAATCATAGAGGGAAAGCACAGAGGGTGATGTTGGTTTCCCAACGAATACCATCGGTTACGTTCAAAGATCTTCGGGCCGGCGTTTTCTGAAAGGCAACAGTCAACAACTGCACCGATGTACCAGTTCGTTGATCCTAGTTTGAAAGTGGGCTGGACGCTACATTCAACGGCGATGAGCAATGGAGATGTTGCATGTGTGAGGAATTTGCGATTTGACTGTTGATTCTTATGTAGAAGTTCGCGAGAATCACTGGTTTTCTCTGAAATCAACTCTCAAGCTCAAAAAAAGCTCTCAAGTTGAGGACAAAATGGAGGAGATATCCAACGCTATCCTGAGAGTCTACCTCTCTATCAAGGCAAACTCTACATGCAAAGATAGGGAGCAAATACATTGACAGGGCTGCCACTTTACTTGGGAAAACTGAAAACACGGCAACCCTGCTAATGTTTTTTCTATCTATCTTGGAGCGCCTTCAATTTCGTATGATACTGTGCAACACCCCTGATGTGAAATAGTTGCTTGAGGCGCCGCGACTGAAACTTGAAACGCGCGATGGCACCTACAAACCTAAAGGGATACTGCAAGCATTGCGCAATGCGTGAAGTATCCCCTTAGGTTTGTAGGCGCCAGTGCGCGTTTTGCGCTGGCAGTATGCTGCTCCACTCTGCGTTGGGCTCTAATATTTAACTCGTTGAATCAGAGTTCAACTCATGATTTTGAAATGTTTGCACATTCTGCTTTGAATATTCTCATCTTAATTGATGAACAAAAATATGTTTTCAAGGAAAATATGATATGTATTTTGGAAATAGTAAGGTGGTTCCGTATCAGTTTTATGATTTCCAAAGCACATTAATTTTTTCTTTTATATTTCGTGCTTTTAATTTGCTGATATAATACTATATTGATTGATCTGTCCTTTAAACCTATGGAAAAGTATCGGTAAAACGGGTGTTCAGAACGAATACCCGAAAAATCGATTCTTTACCACACCTTCGAATGAGAAAATATCGATCGTCGATTATTCGCGCATAGCCACTCCTCATAGGCAGTGACCAGCCAGCGCCACTAATAAGTTTGACTTATTGATTCGTAAGGCATGAGTTATAGCGCGTTCTAACAACTCCTTCGACTTCGTAACTATGGTCCGCAGTAATGGTGCCGAATTTTTCTGAAAAACCACCATACACTAATTTCGCTATCACAATGGAGATGTTGCATGTGTGAGGAATTTGCGATTTGAATGTTGATTCTTATGTAAAAGTTCGCGAAAAACACGATGGTGTCACTGGTTCTCTCTGAAATCAACTCCCAAGCTCAAAAAAAAAGCTCTCAAGCTGAGGCCAAAATGGAGGGGATATCCCACGCTATCCTGAGAGTCTACCTCTACATCAAGACAAACTCTCCATGCAAAGATAGGGAGCAAATACATTGACAGGGCTGTCACTTTATTTGGGGACTCCAAAACTGAAAACACGGCAGCCCTACTTATGTATTTGCTCCCTATCTTTGCTTGGAGAATGGAGAGTTTGTCTTGATGGTATAGAGGCGGACTCTCAGAATAGCGTGGGATATCCCCTCTATTACAGCCTCAACTTTCTGAGCGTTTTTTGAGCTTGGGAGTTGATTTCAGAGAAAATCAGTGAGACCATCGTGTTTCTCGCGAACTTTTACATGAGAATCAACAGTCAAATCGCAAAGAGCCATGCACAAAAAAGGCCAAAAACGGCCCATTTTTGGGCCCTCGAAATTGGGGTCGGAGTGAGGTTTTTTTTCATCCTTAGGGTGACCCTTTACACATACTAAAATTTCAGATTGAGTATACGCACCGTTTCCGAGTTATGGGGGGGCAAAGTCCCCGATTTTCACCCATTTTTGCAGGTGTTTTAATGTCGAACTCCGGCTGTTACGAGGTACCAGATCTAGATATTGAAGCGCGGTTTGCGGTGATTTGTTAAGCTATTCTTGTAGTATTTTTCCACATCTTTCACAAAGCCCCAAATGGTTTTTCGGGGAGGGGGGGGGGACTTCATTCATACTATCACGACCGTTAGCGCATCTTACTGACTTTACTTTGATCTCTTCTCTCCACGCCGCGGTCATGATGGTATTTTCTGTTGGGGATTTTTCTTCTTCTTTACATTTTCCCAATTTTAATGTCCTCCCCCCCTTTTCCCCTTTTTACCCCCTCCCCCGCAATCCAAACACTTCATCTCAAGTGCTTCTTCCTGTAAGGCAGATATGACGGGGTCAGATGTGGGGGATTATTTTTCTTTCTTTACGATTGATAAACTTTGACCCAACTTACTTCTCCCTTACAGGGGTAAGGGCCCCCCTTACCCCTGTATTATCCCCCCCCTGGCCCGCTCCACTTTACTTGAAGTATTTTGCTCCCTCCGCAGCAGAAATGACGATGTTTCTGGCAAATAATTTTTTACTTATGTTTAGGTACTGAAATACTTCTACTGAGGCTCACACACCATTCATTTGCGATCGGTATTATGAATGCTGTAAATAAATCTAATCTATTTACTATTTATTTTTCATCTACCTAAAACATTTTTGGTGAGGCGTCAATTGCTGTTGAAAAAGTAAGTTTTAGTGCTTACAAATTGGAAGAAAGCGGAAGAGAATGTACCTAGGACAGAATAAATCAAACATAGAAGTGGAAAGAGAAACGTGAAAAATATGAATAAGAAAAAATTATTCACAGAAAACATCGTCATATCTGCCTTACAGGAAGAAGCACTTGAGATGAAGTGTTTGGATTGCGGGGGAGGGGGTAAAAAGGGGAAAAGGGGGGGGAGGACATTAAAATTGGGAAAATGTAAAGAAGAAGAAAAATCCCCAACAGAAAATACCATCATGACCGCGGCGTGGAGAGAAGAGATCAAAGTAAAGTCAGTAAGATGCGCTAACGGTCGTGATAGTATGAATGAAGTCCCCCCCCCCTCCCCGAAAAACCATTTGGGGCTTTGTGAAAGATGTGGAAAAATACTACAAGAATAGCTTAACAAATCACCGCAAACCGCGCTTCAATATCTAGATCTGGTACCTCGTAACAGCCGGAGTTCGACATTAAAACACCTGCAAAAATGGGTGAAAATCGGGGACTTTGCCCCCCCATAACTCGGAAACGGTGCGTATACTCAATCTGAAATTTTAGTATGTGTAAAGGGTCACCCTAAGGATGAAAAAAAAACCTCACTCCGACCCCAATTTCGAGGGCCCATAAATGGGCCACTTTGTGCATGGCTCTTTCTCACACATGCAACATCTCCAGTTTGTGCGTTAAAAAAGAACCTGCGATCGGTTGACATCTGTGCGAGCGACTGGAGGTCTTGGAATTAGTATGCATTTTTCGAATTAGTTGCTGTCAATAAGCTTCGCGCTCTAGGAAGGTGTAATTAAAGAGGATATTACTTTTTTACCGACGATTCCTGAGTACGAAGATTAAGTGTTTATAAACGCATTAATCCACTCAGTGAGTCTCGCTCAGTTCGTAGTCCCCCACTGTTGACTCGACCGAGTCACGTTTTGTCTACCTAATTTTACTTGTGAACTTTAAAATACTGCTTTACTTGAAGAGCTACCAGAAATTCAGGTGAATCACAAGCCCTACCGTAAGCTCCCCAACCGGTTAAAAGTTTCATGTATTTTCACAGTTAGTTTGATCGTTGTACTAGACGGGTATCCATGGTCTTCTGGTTATCGACAGGTGCTAGTCCTCAGATGAGTACTTTTTGTGCAGATTTCGAAATAATGACCCAAGTGTTTTTATATTGCGTGATAAAGTTGTAAATTCTCCCATTTCAACAACGTAAATGCTCGTTTCTTGTCACAGCTCACTCTGAAGATTTTCCTGATGGGAGGTATCCTGCCGTGCTAAGGAAGAACGCCGTATGAACATTCGAGAGTTGCCAAATTCTCACCGATAGAACGTTAATTTTTGAGGAATTTTTTGAATATTTTGCCTTACAATTTTCAGGAACTTTAGGTGAAATAGTGAATAAAATTATCTGAACAATTACACGAAAAATATTCATAAGTTTACCAGGCAAAATGTGTTTTATCAAAGGAAATTTGACAACGCCTGAAGGCTCACTCGACGTTCTTCCTTAGCACGAAAATATTTGTGTCAATATTTCTTTCTCGTTATTTTCAAGGTAGAATATTTCCAAAATGAAACTGAAAAACGCAAAATGGGCATGATGATTTGTCCTGTTGCATTTTCGACATCGGATCGATCCTACTCGGCTGAAAAATAGGTAATATGTGCGATATGACTGCTGGAAACTCAGAATTAGACACGATATGATGAAATGCTTGGTTTTTTTCTGCCTGGCCTTGATGTTCATTTCCATGATCGTCCTCGATATCCATGCTTGGGAGGACTACCCGTTGTGCAATCATAGGGGGCATCGCTGCGGAGTGAACATACCCTACAAGATCCCGGGCTGGGAAACTAACGTCCGCAAGCAGAATTGTTGCCACCCTCTTTGGTGCGACGAAAACCTTCACATTTGCAGGGACGGCTAGGGGTGCTGTCTGCATATTGTACCACAACGTTTTTTTCAAATAAAATTATTTTTGTTTGACACAAAAGAATTATTTTGATTTTCGAAGATTTTCTTTAAATCAAAAATAGTTTTTAAAAACGTAAAAAAAAAATTTAAGCAATTTGCTGTGAACTGAAGTAAAATAATAGGCTTGTATCGGTTCAGAGACTGGAGCATTGATACCAATTAGTTATACTCCGAAATCATGCAAAATGAATGTCCAGCAAAACATGGGAGTCTTGTTTGCAAGGACTGTATTTTGTAATAAAAAGTTTCTTTCAAATAATATTTATATTTTTTACTTGGGAAAATTATTTTGAATCGCAAAGATTTACTTTAAATCAAAAACAGTTCTAAGATAAATATATTGAGAAAATAATGCGATATCGTTTTTTGCAGTGGACTGTTTTAGTTGCTAGGTGAAACAAAAGGTATTTATCGATTGCCGAATCGGAAATGTTGATACTAATTTGCGTGTTCTCTTTGCCCTTTCAAGGATACACTCTGAGATCATGCAAAATTAATGCCTAGCAAAACATGAAATAATGTCCACAATTTCAAGAGAAGGTCACATTTGGACACAATTATAAATGCTGAGCAGGACGATGAATTAAATCAAAAGAAACTGTGTGCATCAGATTTTCTGTGTTACACAGGTTTCTTTCACTTTGATTCATTTGCTCATAGTCTCTGTCAGCACATAAACGCGCGATTGGAATTGCGTGAGTTTAAACTGTCCCCCTATTTTTTCTCCGCCTACAGCCTTTAGTCTGCCATTTTTGCATGTTTTCGAGGGGAAGGTAGGTTTTTTTTTGACATTGCCACTGACAGGTCTTTTTTTTAAAAAAAAAAAAAAATGGTGAGACCTTGACAATTCGAAGCTTCGCGATCCTTGATTCGTGTCTTTCTAGCGTCATCATGCATACGCGTCGCTATGTCCGCCTGTCTCTGAAAATATCATAGCCTCTTACCAAGGCTAAAATGGAGGTCTGCATGCTACCGGGATTAACAGTTTCAGTATTTTTCCCTTCCATACCTCGCGAGAAACATGATTATGCCACATTTTTTTTCTGAAACCAATTCCCGCAAGCTCAAAAAAAAAAAAAAAAAAAAAACTCTTAAAGTTTAAGGCGTAATAGAAAGGCCCTCTCACGCTGAACTGTGAGTCCACCTCTGCACTGAGTGAAACCCTCCTCACAAAAACAGGGAACGTATACATTACACGGAGAAAAATAACTACAGCGATGTGACCCGAACTTCCAACGTGTGATCTGAAAACTTCGGGCGATATGGATCTCTGAATTTTGTAGTGTATCTTTGAATTAGCCCCTTGGGAAACTGCCTGAACATACACTATGTTACAACCCTACAACAGTCAGAATTTTGAAACCCATCATCAGTAGAAATTGCAGGGGACATTAAAATATCCGTAACTCTTTGAAGTAAAATGTATAATGCCCATACGTCATGTCCTTCAGGTGCTTTGTCGCCAATAATCAAACCAAAATACTTCGTGAATATAAACATTTCCGAAGCTGACATGGAAATTTTTATTTCACCCTCATCTAAACTAATTAAAGGAGGTTTTGAATCTTTGTCGATTGAACCGTAGTGAAATAACTTAATTCTACTATTCAGCGTATTCAATTCAAAACATTTTTCCTCTAACAAATGCATTATTATAACCTCAAATGAGAACACACAACATTCTTCAAGTATATCATGGATAATGTCAAATCCCCCAGATTTATCACAGTGAAATGATGGAACTTCATTAAAACAGCAAAGCTCACTAATACCAGTTTTTGACTGGTCTTTGATTGCTAGGTCTTCATTGTAGTTTTGACGGTTTCTCCAAAGCAATAAATTGTCAACACACTACTGTCTCATAGGACATTCCGTCAAAGATTTTTTCATTCCGTCAACGATTTTTTGTCCGGGCTCCTGATTAGTCCAATAATTTACGTCCACACGTTAAATAAGAAACAGTGACTTGTTCCAAAGGTTATATTTCAGTCCGTATGTAAAATTATATTGACAATGTGGAATTAGAAAATTAAGAGAAAAGAAGGTGTTGTTACGGTAACTCATTTTTTTAAATAAAATGTTACTTTCTTCTTTTGATTCATCTTTCAAATTGGATGACATTTTGCAAAAAGGAACCACTAGCAATAATGCGGGTTTTCAGGAGAGCAGGTTTTGCAAAAACCATTGGCGTTTTTCAGAGGAAGGATCAATTTCGATCTTTGATGTTTTATTTTATAGGTATTAAGATTCTTTAACATAGTGTGTTGACAGATTTCTTCAAAACTTTGTGCTTTTACCAAAAAATGACAAAAAAGGAACCTCGATTCTTTTGCAGCATTGACGGCTTTAGAGGAGACGACTTTTTTGATACTGTTTAGAACTGGAAAGATAACCACACGAAATAAAATCCTACCTCCCGCCCCCATCGTGCCCTGAGTGGACCATATTTCGCACTAAATCACCAAGATATTATTATTGGATACTTAAAATTCCCTCATTTCGTTGGATATGCAATTTGATCTCCTGGGAGTTAAAATAGTTGCTCGAGGTCGAAACGAAAGTCCAGTCTAGTAACGGCGCTCCCAACTATTCTGTTTAGCACCATACTTTAAGGGCCTAACTTTCAACTTTTCGTGGCGACATGAGTGGTTTTCCAATTCGGCGCCGAAAAATATCCTCATTTTCGTGGGAATCCTTATTATTAACAAACCTTTGTCCGCACACGACACGTCCGTTGAAGGCTCGTCCACTCAGGGCACGAAGGCTGGCAAGAAGAATGATTTCACCACCTCAGTTGTGTGGCCATTTGCATTATAGGTCATTGGGGACGAAAACTTTCAATCAGACTTTAAAAGTAAGCGTCTCCAAAGAGGCATTTTCCTTGGCATCCTCCCTATCCGTTGTCATCATTTCCCGAGCCTCTGAGGCTAAGGAAAGATGAAAATTGTGCTTTGCTGTGATTTCATCAAGTTCTGTTTTGTTTAAAGCTCCCTTTTTAGCACACTCGAAACTATCACAAGTGCTACAAGTATCTTTTTGCAGAGGCTTTCTGCGCAAATTAAAGTTAGTATGATAAATTAACCTGACAGCACTGAAAGAGACAGGATTACTATATTTTTCGTTATACATATCATAAAGTTTTTGAAGCGTCATATCATGTGGTAAAAATAGACTCTCTGTTTCTTTTCTACAGTAATGAGACCGGTATACTTCGGAATTTTATTGATATGATCCTTGACCTCCTTTATTTTTGATTCACTTAATTTATTGTGGCCACCACTTCTACCCCTTTTGTCCACAATATCATTGCCTCTTAATTTTTTTAGGGCACTATTGATTCGTTTTGTGGACACTCTCAGAGTTTGACAAAAAAATGGCCGACAAACTTCAATATCATTGAAAGAGTACTTCCTGCTAAAACTTCTTTTAGACCCTTCTACTTTCTTAATGGCCGTGTCTCTTTGATATAGGTTCCTAGAATGGCAGTTTCAGTATCAATATTGCCACTTCCTCTAAATCGTTCGTAGTGCCTTTCCCTCTCTGAGATTGATATCTTATCATGGCACACTCGATGGCAATTACATACGTAGTCTCGGAAGTCTTTCCTCTCAATGATCGTCCCTTGGCTCTCCTCATACGATTCATAAACATTTTTCTTTTTCTTCCTCTCGTCTCTGGTCATTCGGAACTTTCGTTTCCTGCCTTTCTTAGGCCTACCAACAGCATTAGAAATATGAGATGAGGGAGCTGGGTCATTGCTGGAGCTGCGAACCTCCATTACAGGAGATGGGACATCGCATTCACCTACACTCTTTACAATTACATCATCAAGGTTATTTATACTCAAATCACTAGACATTGGACATATATTTTCAGTGGTAGACACATTAGAAGGCACCTCCGGAGCAAAGTCACTTAGACCTATTATTTCTACACTTTGAGGAAAAGAGTTGCTGACATTCGAAGTAATTGGAACAAAATCACTGCCTGGTACAGTTGAAGTGGCAGAGGCTGAGGGAACATTCGTAATTGCCTGTGCTATATTACCGAGAACATTTGAAAACTTGTTAGTGGCAGACACATTGACAGGCACCTCCGGAGCAAAGTCACTTAGACCTAATATTTCTACACTCTGAGGAAAAAGAGTTGCTGACGTTCGAAGTAATTTGAACAAAATCACTGCCTGGTAAAGTTGAAGTGGCAGAGGCTGAGGGATCACTCGTAATTGCCTGTGCCATATTACCGAGAAAATCTGAAAAAACTTCAGTCATACTTCTCATTTTCGTTATTACCTGTTGGGTTAGGTAAGTTTAAAATGAATATTAAACTCCTGATGGTCGTCCAATGATTCGTCGTTTGGAGAAGATAGTGATAAGACCTGTGTTTGTAAACAAAATGAAAGCCTATAATTTTGAAGAAATCGTGATGCTTCGGTGTGCGATTCGACCAATTGTAAGACAACCGATTGGCGGTCTTATTTGAAGTTTGCGTGATTCAGCTAGGCAAGTTGTCTCAGAATATTAAAACTTGTAATAAAAACACTTACCTTTTAAAGAATTCGTGAAATCATAATTTATTAACCAACATCCGTGAAGTACTAACGTAATAAATTGAACTTCTCACTCATCACTATTCGAATTTCCAGATCGTTGAAGTCTTCCGCGTCGTTTAGTAGTTCAAAGGTTAGCCGCGCGCCGTGCCTCGCCGAGCGCTGCAGTCGCTCCTCTTCGTTCCTTTTTGCAAAATGAAAATTTCCGATTTTGCCTTCAGCAAAAGGGATCCAAATTGTGGTTCCTTTTTGCACAATGCATTCGGCCTGATTTACGAAATTCCAATTTTCGCGGTGCGATTAAAAGGTTTTTAAAGGTGTTTTGGAGGGTTTGATTTTTGTCATTAGTTGGTATATACTCCCCTGATACGAAATACTTCATAAACCGGAAATCGACAATTTGACCCCAGGTTCCTTTTTGCTTAATGCCGTCTAATTGTTAGTTAGTTAGTTAATATATTTTAAGACATTCAGCGTCACAGGCTATTAACGTCTTTACAGAGAATTTTGAATTGGTGAATATTTAGTTTTATTTCTATCTATAAAATTGTCGATTTAAAATATACCGTATTTATATACCTTTTTTAAATGATAATATTACTTCATTTTAAAAACGTTAATTTAAAACGTGGCAAATATTTTTAAAACCTTTTCCAAGCGATGCCATCGATATTAATCTGAAGAAGCCGTACTTGTGTTGAAAGGAACTATACTAAAATGAAAAAGAGAGAGAAAAAACTAAGGAGGACGCAATCTTTGGTTTTAACCCATTTTTACATCGATCTTTTACAGTCAAACACGTCCAATTTTGAGCGTTTGGTTGCAAATACACCACGCTGCAGCACAGTAAAAGCGCAAAATATAAAAGAAAAATTAAAAAGCTTTGGATATCATTAGATTAGACTCGGAACTACCTTAATATTTTCAAAATACACGTTACATTTTCCTTTAATACATATTTTTTTTTCATCGATTGAAATGAGAATAATCCGTGCAGAGCGTGCAAACATTTCAAAATCATGAGTTGAAAAACGCTGACTCCGCAGTTTAAATATTAGAGAGCGAAATCTGCACTGGCGCCTACAATCCTAACGGGATACCTCACGCGTTGCGCAGTGCGTGAAGTATCCCTGTTAGGTTTGTAGGCGCCTATGCACGTGTCATGCTGGTCGCCCGCCGCGCCGCAGAGTGTTACGGCATTTCAAGCAACTATTTCGCGACATAGGTGTCGCAAAATATCATACGAGATTGAAGGCGCTCCTACGTATCAAGAGTGACAAGCTTCCTTTAAGGGTACAGAGCTTTCCTTGCAAAATAAATCAAGATACTACGTTACAAAAAAGAGAGCGGTAATCTAGAAAACTCTTTGAGCCCTAGCATTCATATTTAAAAACGTTAAGCATAATTTTTGAATTTCATTAGAGAAAAATGGGACTCGATGTAGGCAGCAACATTCTTGAGTATGACGTCAAGAAGATTCTATTTTGAATCAAGAATAAAGTAGCTGAATGAAAGTGGGTTTCTGCTTGATCTAAGTGACTTTTCTTTTTATTTAATAAGCATCCTTTTTTCTCCAAACAGGCATTATTTTCTTTATTGATTCATAAGGAAATCTTCTTGGCGGTAAATTTGAGCATATGTCTGCTTGAATCAAGTCACTTTTTCTTCTATTTAAGTTCAAAAATCATGCTAAACGTTACTGGATCCAGATACTAGGACTTAGCAAGTTTTTTGACGACAGCTCTCTTTTTCTCGTCATCACTCGATTTAATTTGCGAAGGAACTTCAGTTATTTTGAAAGATGCCATCAATCATGATACGTTGGGGTGCTTTCAATATTGAATGATACTGTGCAACACCTTCATGGCGAAATAGTAGTTTGAAGCGCCGCGGCACGTCGGAGCCGCCGTCGGGAAGTTATCGTACACAGGAAAAATCTAAAAGCCTTTAGCTGAGAAAAATCGAAAGGTTCATCCAGTTCAGGTACAAGAAGATGGGATTTTCTTGAAAGTTAATTAAGTCCTGTTGCACCAAAGAGGTGTAGAGAGTTTTAGTGAATTTTCCCTCTTGGAATTGACTCCAAAATTCTCAATTATATATTTGTTTCCGTTTGGCCAACCTAACAAGCAAAAAACGAGCAAACCCTCATTCCTCCGAGACATTATACATTTCATCCAAAAACGTCGTGGGCAAATGTTGTTTGTATTTAAATGTAGACCAATTAACTTTGAGTCTCAATAATTGGTAAGTGGACCAAAACTCCCCTGCCGAAAAAACGCGCGGACTTAAACTACTGGAAAAAACAAGTGCTCGGACAAAAAATCGTTGACGAAATGTCCTATAACCTCTCATAGCGGCCCTATGGATTTTACAAAAACGACCCGGGAAATTACCCTTGAACCCGGGGATGAAGCCTAACATTTGGTGCAAGTCCAAATTGTCTCCGCAAAACAAAGCCAATTTAAAATAGACTGAGCCTGTAAAATAAGGCGTTTCGACACTAATGCCTTCTTCGTTTAAGTATGTAAATTCATCAAAAATGCCCTGATACAATTTTTTATTGCAAAAATGTTGCTATCCGTACTGTGATGGCAGACACACCATTAAAATATTCCGAAATGTATATGCTAAGTGGAATGGAAGAAAAGGCATACACACGTAATTGCCGTTTATATTGCGTATGAATTTATGGGACCCTAATGCATTGCCACATTCAAACTCATCTGAATACCAGAAAAGAGGGTGGACGAATTGAGACTGACAACCGGTTTTATATGTTTTTCAAGCTTGTGCATGCATTTAATGTGAAGAAATATGCTCTTCGTCGCCTACTTCTTGTAAAAAATCTAGAATTATTGGCATCACTTCTACTTGAGAAAGGAATATTTTGAGAGATCGTCTTAGAGGAATAAAATTAGCTGTAAATGTTACCATTTCCAGCGAGTGTTCACCTTGAGAGGTAACTGCTCCAGCGTTAGAACCAAATTTTATTTCAATCGGCTCAATGTAAGTGCCTTCCTCTTGGAAAGTTTTTAGCCTTATCTGCTCGGAGCGTACAGCTTCCAAAAGTTTTTTCAAGAGAATCAAGGATATCTTTCCAATGAAAGGTTAAATCTGGGCCGGCGTTTGCTGCTTGTAATTATTCTAAAATGGGCTGCTTTAGGAAATTCTCTATACATTGTAATACATTTTGCGAGGATCAAATAATTTCTTGGACTTGTTTACGAGTTATTCTGGGATTTCCATAGAGTTTGGATACAAATATATCTACTTCCTCTTGGTTTAGGGGACAAAGGTTTTTTCTGTTCATCTTCACATGTGGGGGATGTGTGAAAAGGATGTGTCATCTGATCACTATGAGCAACTTCATCGTTCATTTCCATCCGATTATTCATACTTGCACAATCTTGTTGAGCAACTTCATCATCCAATTCCATTGGATCATTCATACTTGCATAGTCTTGTGCTGCAGCTTGGCTACCACATGCTGACCTAGCATAACCGTGAAATTCAATGTAATGCCTCATCAAGTTACTTAAATTTGATAATTTATGTATCCCACATTCCTCTTCTGCACAAAAAACCTGATCATTTTTTGTGATATTATGCGTGCGGGCATGAGCCCGAAAACAAGACAAATCATTGATAATTAGCGAACTTTTAAAACATTTAGGCATCTTTTAAGTATAATACGCACCAATCAAGAAACAAAATTAAAAGGAATTTCTGGTAAGTTACAGAATAAGACCCAAAGTAAGTTGGCTGAAAGCCGTCTTTCAGTAAGACTTTAACATAAAATAAGAAATTTAGCAGAACATTATCAGCTCACAGTACAGAAATCTCTTGTTAAGTTTTCTCCCCTGCGCTAGATTTTCATCATAATCAGTTGTAATATTAGAAATATCTTGCTGTACGAACTGCCGACCTCCTTTGCAATCAAAAAACAAAAAACAAATTAAAGTGAATTTTCGGTAAGTTACAGAATGTAACTTTTGAAAAACCCTGTAGGTACTCTAATTTCATCCACCAAATAAGGACGATGATGACTTGTTTAATTTTCATTTTATCGAGGAAAAATCTCCATCGCATGCTGCACACGAGTGCCCTCTTGCTGAGAATTACTCAATTACACTTTTAGATTTCTCTGAATCGATTAAAGCTAAACGAAATCTATTTAAGGTGTGATTTTTGTTTCGCCCCCTTCCCCACAATTATAGGAAAATAACATATTTCCCTCAGCTGATTGAGGCGGAAGAGAGGTGAATGTCTAACATTTAGGTAACTTCATTCGGGCCTTTTTTTGCCGTTTTTTCATGATAAATGAAAAAAATTGAAACATTTTTCAAGTTCGGAGGTACAAAAAATCTCTACGTTAGTCGGCGTTATCAGAAGGAATCTTTGCCAGCAAAAAAGGTAAATGTACATTTTGCTTGCAATCAGAAGCGGCACAGGACATGACCCTCCCTCCCTCTCACCCTCTCATTCTTCCTAGCATTCTTTTCATCAGTGCCACGTTGCATCTGCGCATGAAAAAGTTGAGCAGTATCCTTTATAATTTTTCAGCTCAGCCTCTGAATTTTGTTTGTTTGTCGCAGTGATGCTGAGAGATTTCAATTTTCTCGTAAATCTTCATTGCTCCACTTATGTGGCCGACCAAACTTAATTCAAATTATTTATGAAAGAATCTTAGAAGATAAGTTAAACCTTCTTCCACATTTGGGTGCAATGTAACCAGATGTATAACCAGTGCAATAACATCAGAAATCAGTAACACTTAAAAATAAAGCAATATTTCCAGGAACTCAATTAAAACTACAATTAAGGAAGAAAGTATATAGATCATACATTTCAAAAAGTCTAGCAATTAATCATTTAATTAAACATGAAATATGACACGAAGAAAATAAATAATGAGCAGATAAAACTGGAGGCTGCGTTGCACTAAGGATGGGCCCAATCGGACCCGAAACGCGATTGCAGTTGCCTTCCTGAATGATCGTAATTAGGTATAGTGTTGCATCAATCAGCATCTCAGTCACCCTCCCAGTCCAAAGAATCCACTAAAATATCGAAAATTATGCACACCAAAATACCAAATTTTGCCAGGCTCAACGCAATTTTACTTTTTTTTTACAATATTTTACTAACTTTTTTTACTTTTTTTTCGCTGTGTAGTTCAATCATTGATGCATTCACTTACTTAGGCGTTTCATCGTCTTGAGTCTTACTATAGCGAAGCTTAACATCCGAAACATATTTATACGCTTTTGCCAGGTAAGGCGTGAGGCGTTTGAGAGACTTTTTAGCGGTTCGGAGAGAAGTGGCAGGAAGGGATTTATACAAAGCTCGACGTTTAGGTTTAGGAGCGTTGATCGTTCCAGGAGTAGGCTTAGCCCTAGGGGTGGACTGAGGCTTAGGGGTGGACTGAGGCCCAGGGGTGGATTGAGCCCTAGGGGGGGATTGAGTCTTATGGGTGGATTGAGCCTTAGGCGGGGATTGAGCCTTAGGGGTGGATTTAGCCTCGGGGGTGGGTTGAGCCCTAGGGGTGGATTGAGCCCTAGGGGTGGGTTTAGACTGAGGGTGGAGGTTCGACTTGGGTGTGCCATCAGTGTCAGAGACAAACTCCTTAAAAGAAGACGACTCAGAATCAGGGCTGTAGTTTCTAGTTGGCAAAGTAGAGTCTATAGGCAGATCAATCCTATTGAGTTTGCGTCTGAATATATTAGCGCACAAGAGCATGTTGACCTTCCCGGAATAAACCGGGTCCTTTTTGACGTCCTGCTCACAGACGCAGACGTTCTGGGAGCACGTTCCGCCGACGAGGTAGGTGCATTGCAGCGGGACGTTCGGGCCGAAGACGTCGGTGGCCGTGCTGAAGAATCGGCAGTAGAACCTGCAGTTGCTGTTGACCCGGAGTCTGTCGGCGCGTCTCTCGGTGAACTTCAAGAAAGCGCACGGATCGAGGAGTTTGTTGACCATGAGTTTGATGAATTCCCGCAACTGCGCCATGGAGGGGATCGGCAGGTCTTCGTCGCTGTCGGAGCCTGAGCGCGTCATGGTTCTCAGTAGGTTAATGGCCTTGAAAATAATAATATAAACACAAATAATATAACAATATAAATAATACAATAAACATTTCAAGCAATAATGGATCACTAGACAAGCTACAAATTTAAGCTTTCTGATACATGTTTCTTAACCAGAATTTCATGTGTGGTGTATTTTCATGGTGGGCGGCCCCCGTCTTTGGCTGCTTAGGGGCCAAGGGGGGGGGGGCGGCTTTGGCCCCTTAGGGGTCAGGGGGGCGGCCCCCGGCTTTGGCTTCTTAGTTGCCAGGGCGTCCTGTTTTTTCTCCCTGTGAATATCGAATGACAATATTGTAATTCTTACCCCGTTGCCTGAAGTCAATGATTCGCCTTCAATTTGCCGGGTATGCAAAATGATTGCCGTGACGCACGAATAGTGGTATCAGAATTTTGCATTAGGTTTACGTATTGATTTGAAGGCGCTCTTCTGTATCCATTTTGAGTGGCCTTGCACAATGATGTTGACCAAAAAGTTAATAACGGAGCACTAGACAAGGTACGAATTTAAGCATTATGATACATGTTTCTTAACCAGAATTACACGTAAAACACGTTTCGCGCAACGAAAAGTAATGAAACAAACTCCAAACGAAGATATTAACGTTTTTATTTCACATTGGTCACGAAGAATTTGAACTGCCCGCTCACAAGAAACTCAAGCTCTACGTGAGTCAAATTGCGCACAACAACGGTTTCAACAAACTTCTAAATCGAGCAATGTTCATTTCCCACCATGTGTTGTTCAAACTTTAAGCAATCTGCTACAGCTGAGCCAAAGCGTCAAGATTGAGGTCGCCAGATTTTTATATCGCAGAGACTGTCATGATAACGTTTAGCGCACGATGTGAATCGTGTGAATGTGTGTGTGCACGATGGCGCAGAGCATTGAGTTTTCATGAGCGGGTGGTTTGAATTCTCGCATCAAGAATCATTAAATATCTTCGGAAGGAGTTAATATCGGTAATTTTCGTTGCGCGCGTCGTATTCTACGTGAAATTTAAGTTCAGAAGTATGTATCAGAATGCTGAAATTCGTACCTTGTCTAGTGGTCCATTGGACGTATTAATGCTAAAATGAACTATGTGCAAGTGGAAAGAAGGGGTGTGCTTGTGCAAGCTGCATAAGAAACAATGTGGTCAGTGGATATAGTTCCTTTTGAGAAAATGGAAAAGCGGGATTTGACATTAAATCAAAAGGAACTAAGCGCTAACTCGTGAGCCGTAGGTATGTGACAAGAGAGTTGTGGACAGGGCTCATGAGTTAAAGAATGGTCATGACGTCGATCACGATGTCATTTTCGACTCCCATGCTCTGAGGCACTCTTTCATTGCAGAAATCCCTCTTAGCTGAAAATCTCTCACATAAAGTCGCTGCAGTTTCACCCACCCGTGCGTATGGTTGCAGAAGTGAAGTTATGAGAAGCAAAAGCCTACCTGCGTACCTTCTTCACCCGGTTCTTTAGTTTCAAGTGCTTTTCGTGAATCCAGTTGATCCTCCTTACAGCATCCTGCACAGCTGGGAGCATGTCTTGTATCACGACGTCGGGCTGGTTGAAGAGGCATTTCATGACGTCGTTGCACAACACGTAGTCCAGAAAATTCTCGAAAACGTCTTCGTCCCACTCCAACGGCAGGCAGGAGGCTCTCCTGAAGGAAACCAGGACGTGGATATGTTACTTACGTCACATTTTGGGACATTTTTTCCTGTTGCTGTCAATGGAGAATTTGCATACAAATGTTTTATTGCTTCATCTGAAATTGCTTCAAGAGCTGATTTCGCGGTATTTTCTATTATTTTTTTTCAGGTATGGGAAACAGTATAAAAATATATTTAAAAGTGAGAAAGTGCACCGCGTAGTGACGTCATCTGGGAGCAATCCCCATTTAAACACATGTATTTTAGCAGATTAGATCATTTTGTCATATCTTCTCCAATGATTGTTCAATTCATGAACCAAGGGTATCCTCGTGTTCAGTTCACTCAGTAGTTTCCACTGAAACACGAAATTCATCAAATTTCAGACACCTGCAAATTCTCTGTTGATGAAGATTCATGCGCTCAAAGTCACCGGTATCCTAAAACCTAACTAGTCAGTATGGAATTTTTTCCTTAATGTATTAAATGTTACATTCGAATAGAGGGAAACCAGTTTTTATTAAAATACTATTGCTGTGTATACTTTATGTTGCAATACTGCCGTGCTGAGCAAACCCCCCCCCCCCCCAATCCATCAAGATTTTCCCACGTGTTTTGAAACTTGTCTTTTTATAGAATGAAAATGGTTTTACATATGCACCTCAAATTTTCATGTTACTTTCCTCACAGTATTCGAGAAAAAATTCTGGATGAATATCGTCCCAAAGTACACAAGTAATTCTGCTATGACGCATTGCTTCCAAAAATTTTAAAATGCGCGTTTACGGCGTTTTTGCGTTGCACGGTAGAGCAAGGAATCACAATTTCCGATTTATTTTAGAAACGACGTTTGAAATATTGGTCTACTCGCGCAATTAAGTGCTTTCAAGAATGAGTCAAGAACGGTGGTTCCATATTCAAGTATGCAATCCATTTGTGGCGCTTTTAGCAGAAAGGAACTAAGCCAAATCATTTTGCCAAAAACCGAGCAATTTAATTTTTTATCAGAGGTCGTTTTTGCGCATTCCATGAAGAAATTTAAAGAAATTCCTTCGTACTACACCCATTTTAGGGGAGCAGTTTAACCAGCGGCGGCGCACCATGGATCGAGTCAGTGGGAGAGGTCGGACATGGTTTTTTGGACTAACACCGCAAATTTTGATGTTAATTCCGTCGCACTTTAAATAATTTTAAGGATTTATTCTAGAAGAAAATTTCATGAGGAAACCAATGGAACCACTTTTAAAACCTCTAAGTTCTGTATAAACGGAGTTATGAGCGTTTAAAGTTTCTAAATTTTGTCCGACGTCTCCAATGGGTCACTAAACCATGAACGAATTTTGACTTGCGAATATAGTTTTCTGATGGAAAATGACGCGTAGAACACGATGCGCACATTAAAAACGCGAACAAGTAACTCAATAACCGAGAAACGCGCAGTTCAAATCGCTCAACTTATACGCAAATTTAAAACGCCCCGGTTTCGCGCCGCGCCGAATGATGTCATCCGGCACCAATCAGAAGCGGGCACGGGTTTCCACGACTTCAATCAAATGTCTATCTACTCTTCGTATATGAAAACAATACTAAAGTCGAAATTATATCTTTTGAATTCAAGTCTTGAATCTCATTCATATGTTAGCTGTAATAAACGAGCAACAATTCCACATTGAAACACGTTTTATTTTCACAAACATCAGAGGCAAATGAGAGAAGATTGCGGTATGCCTACCGCAGTGCGTCAACACCGTCAGTTTCCCGCCATTCGGGTGCGTTTGAAATGTCTTGCAGTTTTTAGATTTTTCAAAAGTGGGTTTCTCCGCGATTTCGGCTCCATAAAAATGCGGAAAAATCACCACGTTATCTACTCAAATTGTACTTTCAGAATATTGAATAAAATAAACAAGGTTTAGTGACCCATTGATTCCATCCATTGTGCGGGGGGGGGGGGGGGGAGGAGCGATCTTCTCACCTGAGAAACTCTACTTGCTCGACGATCTTGTCGGTGGCATGGGCGAAGGCGTCGATGCCCGGCGAGTCCGGGGAGTTGGGGTGGAACCCGACGGACATGACTGTGGGGGGCTCGATCATGTCCCGCCTGTCGAGGAAGATGGTCTGCCCGATGTCGAACTCGGGACGGTAGGCCGTGAAGAACGTCGCCTGCTCGTAGATCAACTGCCGTTGGGCCGCATTTACCGATTCGCACCAGATACCTTTCTGCAAAGTCGAGGAAAACTTTCACTCCAGGGAAGAAACATACAGGGTTATTCAAAAGTCACGCACCACTGGCTATAACTTTAGTTCAAATTAAGCTATCAATTTGCGGTTTGCGACGTTTTTCCTCATATTGAGATGGCAACTTTTTTAGGTACTTTCCAGTTTTTGACCGCCTCAGGGGGAAGGGGGTCGGGGTGCGACTCAAAAATGTCAAATAGCCACCCTCTTCATGGCCGGTGGTGCGTAACTTTTGAATAACCCTGTATCAACTGATTCCCAAAATGCGACGTTATCCTAAGTAGCATTTTTCAACGGAAGAATCGCGATATTTTGAAGTTGAGTTTCGTTTTCTTTCCGATTTTTTGGCGATGAGATTGCTAGGATCGTAAACATCTCAGCAATTATCCTCAATCTTGTCGCAATTTCATCACTATACAGGGTTATGCAAAAGTCACGCAACACTGGCCATAACTTTAGTTCTAATTATGATATCGATTTGCGGTTAAAGACGTTTCCTCATATCGAGGGGGAAACTTTTTTAGGCACTTTCCAGTTTTTTATCCTCTCCGAGGGAGGGGGGCGGGGGGCTACTCAAAAATTTCAAATGGCCACCCTCCTCAAGGCCAGTAGTGCGTGAATTTTGAATAACCTATATAAAATCGCATTCGACAAACTCGACATTTTATCTAAATTTTCACGAGTTTTTGTTCGATAATGATAATAATACGATAAGTTTTTAACAAATTTTCAAAATGGAGTTTCCTTCGAAATCCCTCCAATTTCTTTTAAATTAAATCACAGAACCACTTAATACAGCAAAATTCATCCTATTTTTTGAAGAAAACGAGACATACGAGCAAGTCATGAGTGCACAAAAAATGGCGTAGTTTCAGGCAAAACAGCAATAAGTGACATTTTTTCTCCAGAGTGCCAATGAAAAGAGTACTTTTAAGTTATTCCGCTCTCTTCAGAGTGAACAGATTGGCCCAGATATTCCGGACCACATTTCACCAAAAACTGCTGTTTGTCAAACCGCCGTCAACACCTACCAAGCGGCGAGTAGGCCTTCGGCCATGCTCGGCAATCTTCGTAGCCAATCAGGTTGCCGCTCGCCGCCCGTAATCTCAAAGAAGGTTCGGCCCCTACACTTTTCGAATTTTTGGATTTTGGCCAAGGTACACTCTACTACAGGTATGGACAAACGGGGTGCCGAAGTGGCAGCACTGAGAAAATCGGCGATCGAGTGACGTATGAAGTCGTACCGTCCATTTGCCGCGTGTGTCTTCGCAGTCGTACTCTCGATGCTGTCAAATCTACGCGTTTTGACGACTTTCTAAAATTCCATTTGTCCATACCTGTAGTAGAGTGTACCTGATTTTGGCATTCGGCAGCATTCGGCCTGATTCTCTTTTCCTCTTTTCCGTAATTAATAACAATAAAAAATTCATTTAATAATTACTTAGCGGCACCTTATCCAATTTGTGCCTAGCGCCTCTACAACTTTGCAAATTTGGACGTTACCTTTTGAACATTTCATCCCTTCCCTTTGAAATTACTTTGAATAAGTACACTTCACATATCACACGGGACTTTCATCCGCAAATTTACTTGGCTTTAATCGCAAAGGATCTTTTAAGAAGTAAATTCTTTCGATAACTTATTGGGGATGGTCAAGTCACCAATTAGAGCCCGTCATTCCATGCCATTATTATTACAGGACTAGGTTTCTTACCTATAATTTGATGGGCACCGTGAGAATAATAGATAACCACAGTATTTGATCCGTGCCTTACAAAATGAACTGCTGGTGGCAGAACCATCTTGGTGATGTTCATTAGGAATTTTAGACTTTATTCTATTTTTTCAGCAGATGAACCTTACATGGTAACTTGTAAAGTCTTGCCTCATTTTCCTTGAGTTCTACTTAGTTTGATGCCAAAAAACAAGAAAATTCATGGAGAAACGTGCCTTAAAGGTGATGGTTCCCCCTCATACTTACTATCAGAGTTCCAACGGAAAAAATCTTGTTGTCATAGGTAAATACGGTTTCCATTGCTTCTTCAGCTGTTAATAGACAACTATGCGGGTTTGCTGGAGAATTTGGTGACTGCTAGGATTGTTAATTAGTATCTCCGAAGCCTAGTTGTTATAGCTAAACTTAAAGCATTGGCTTCAACGCATCGCAAAACCAGAACCTTGGAGAGACCAGCGAACATCCATGAGAAAGTGAGTGAGGAGCAAGGTACCTAGCATTGTACATCCGTCTGGATTTCACAACTACCGTTCCTAGGGATTTAGGATTCAGATTCGCACATCAACCAGTAAGCTTTTCTCCCAATCATCTTGATATAGAGGCAGCCTATGCAAGGCGCAGCCAGGTAGTCCAATGCTCAAGCCACTTAATCAACACAAATATTATCCTAACTTACAACATAATGACTTGTTTCTTCTCTAACAATGGAACCGGAAAATGTTACTTTGAATGCGCGAGAAACTTCTTTGGTCGAGATGAAGAAACGTAAATGAAGAAATGAGTCCGGAACATCTCGACCAGGTACAGGCCGCTTTGTTTACATTAGGAGTCTGGAGTATCTCGCCGCAATTTCACTTGAAATCACCATGAACAGATCAACGGGGTAACTGATATTTGATTTTACGAAAGGGATAAATGTTAGACACGGACGAAAGTTCTTTTGTCGAGGTGAAGAAACGCTAACGCTGAGAAATTGAGTCTGGAACATCTCGAGGAAGTCCGCTCTGGGTCCGCTTTGTTTATGTCCGGACTATGTCTACGTTCGTTTGTTTACATTAGGAGCGAGTTTGACACCGATGACAGACTTTGGTTTTTGATGAAAATTTGGTCTGGAATATCTGGGCCAAACGCAAAAACCCTCTCTTCAGCCCATTTCTAACCTGAAAATATGATCTTAAAATTCGAAAAAAAATGATAAGTAGCTGAAATTATGAAACGAATTGATACGATATATCGCACGTCACTCTGACACATATAATGGCAACCGTCAAATCACCTTTAGTGTCCTAAACACAACCACGAAAGCATGCCGAGGATAGCACTCACGGCTGTCTTGCTAAATACTAGCCCAATATGAAAACGAATAATACCTTTTTCCTGTACTTAAAATGGAATCGGTCGATTTTTAATCATCCAAACGATTTTTAGGAGTCTGTCGCATGATTGGTGGCAATTTAAACAGAACGGAGGCTCCTTTCAATAAGATTTTTCGGTCAGACGCCTCTGAGCCCACTTTTTCAGAACTTCTGTTTTGCTCTTCCGGCTCTCTTCACTATCGCAGCAGCTTTCGTCATTGATATTGGGTTCACCACCATTGATATTTGTGTACTTTGGTGCATTTGTTTTATCGAATGGAGATGTTGCATGTGTGAGGAATTTCCGATTTGACTATTGATTATTCTGTAAAAGTTCGCAAGAAACACAATAGCGCCACTGGTTTTCCCTGAAAGCAACTCCCAAGCTCAAAAAAGCTCTCAAAGTTGATGGCGTAATGGAAGGGATATCCCTCGCTATCCTGAGAGTCCACCTCTACATCAAGACAAACTCTCCATGCAACGATAGGGAGCAAATACATTGACAGGGGTGCCACTTTATTTGGGGACTCTAAAACTGAAAACACGGCAATCCTGCTAATGTATTTTCTCCCTATCTTTGCACGGTGAGTTTGTCTTGATGTAGAAAACATCAAACATAAACATCGCGAGAAACACGATGGTGCCACTGGTTTTCTCTGAAATCAACGCCCGAGCTCAACAAAAGCTCTCAAGTTGACGCCAAAATGGAGGGGATATCCCACTCTACCCTGAGAGTCCACGTCTACATCAAGACAAACTCTCCATGCAAAGGTAGGGAGCAAATACATTAGCAGGGTTGCCGTGTTCAGTTTTGGAGTCCCCAAATAAAGTGGCAGCCGTGTCAATGTATTTGCTCCCTATCTTTGCATGGAGAGTTTGTCTTGATGTAGACGTGGACTCGCAGAATAGCGTGGGATATCTCCTCTATTACAGCCTCAACTTTCTGAGCGTTTTTTGAGCTTGGGAGTTGATTTCAGAGAAAACCAGAGGCACCATCGTGTCTCTGGCGAACTTTTACATAAGCATCAATACTCAAATCGCAAATTCCTCAGACATGGAACATCTCCATTACCGAATACTGAATTTCGTTACCTCAGGAAAATTGATCGAAGTTAAAATCTCACCCAGCCCATGTCAAGTTCCACATTCCTGCAGATGTACAATCCGGCCTTCAACTGGGGCACGTATGGTTGATGCGATCGATCGTCGTTGTCCTGGTCAAGTTTAGCCCCTGCGCGAATTTCAACGTAGTAAACACAGCCGGTCTCTCCGATGAGAGTCAACCATGAAATGAATGTTAGGATCAGACATAAACGCATCTACCTGTGACCAAAAACCATGCAGCTCATGATCAGGAAGAATCATAAATATATGTTCATCACAAACAGTGAACGAAACGTCACTGAAAACTAAAATTTTGTAAGAATTCTTTCCAAAATCTAGAATAATCGGGTATGTGGGACGCAAGTAGACACAGCCAAGTGAATATGCTTTCTGAGAGTGAATTCGCTCGAAAATTACGTTGGTCACATCAAAAAAGTCTGAAATCCACTCCTCCGCGCGGAATCTGAGTAGTTTTTTTCACATGATTTTTCAAATTTACTGCGGATGCGGGGAGTTTTGCGAAATCGTTTGTCCCCTCAGATTTGTTTTTCTGACTCCTCTTGTGTCTGTGCGAACCTAGAAAAAAGGAAAACTAAGTAAGGAAAACTACCCCGACTTGCGGGAAACTTAAAAAAGCGTGTTACAAACTACACAGATTGCGCACTAAGGAGTGGATTTCAGACTTTATTAACGTGTCCAACGTAATTTTTTGCGATTTTACCTGTAAAGAGGGTATGTAATGGCTTGTATCTCTTCCATGCAACAAACCCATACACAGACAGGTTAATGGAACTCAACAGTTTAATTGGTTTAAGTTTAAGAAGTAAAATATGGTAGAAAAGTGGTAAATGTGGCATGTACAAAAATTGGGATATTTCTCTCCAATTCCTCCAATTATTTTGATGGGGGAAAGCACGATTATATCATTATATATCGCGATTGCCGTGTCTCAAAATGTTTGCTCTTCTTAATTTCATTATTAAAGTGCATGGCATTTCGGAGGTGTAAGTCGGCAATCGCATAACTCGTTTGCGGTGTCTAAAAATCTCCGCCGCTATGTTATTTTTTTAAAGGATAACAAATTTACATCATTCCTTGAAGTCTTTGCAGAATTTTCGTCGCACAGAGAAGAAAAATCACGGCAGTTTTAAAGAATTGCTGTTGACTAGTTTTCCGTTCCAAAAATAAAGTATATGACAGGAAGTCTGCGACGTCACAAACAGAGTTGTGTAATTGCCGACTTACACTGTCGATCTGCCACTTCCACGCTTTTTCAGAGAATCTCCTTGAATTCGCACCAAGAATTGTTTAGTATTTATGATAAAATGAATTTGTCAACGATATCGCAATCGAGATACGTGGTTTGGAGCCTGAAATCTCATTATCTCGTTTGAGCAATGTGTTTTACACAAGATAAAATGAGATTGTCAACGATATCGCAATCGAGATACGTCGTTTGGAACCTGAAAACTCATTATCTCGTTTAAGCAATATGTTTTACACAATGCACATGCATGTACTTTTGACGATTCGCACCCTTGAAAAAGAAATCTACACCAGGAAACGTAACTAATTCCTAAAATTCTAATTCGGAATACATAAGTATGAAGACATTTTCACAAGCTTTCCTGCATCATTAATCACGAACTTCAACGGTGAATGCACCTTACAAAAATGGCAACCTTTAAAAACGAAATGAAAAAAATCCTCCAAAGAACTGAGAAAATAGACGAGATGTGTACGGCGGCACACGTGCATTAGTGTTTTTTTGCACAATCCAAGAGGTACGAGGTGCTCTGCGTCATAGAAGGTGCGCTGTCACTCGTTTCACACAAATTAATCGGAGGGCTTGACTCTTTTGGATTCTGGAGGAGTGTTACACCATTTTGTTTCTACGTATCATTAGATAGGGACCTACGTCACAAACGTTTTACACTTATAGAAATATTTGTGTTCTTGTGTTACTTTTGCTTAATGTGGGAAGTGAAACCCCAACCAACACAAGTTTTGTGTTGATTTTGGGACAGTTTAAGGTGAATTTAGCGTAGAGATAAATGAAAAGACTGGGAAAAGGTATTCCGATTACGACGTTCGTATTTACCACTCGTTTTTTTATTAAATCTCTTCAAGAAAACCAGCGGATATTTCCTCTTGAAATTGCCAACCAATGGCTACGGTTATTTTGTGTTTCACCTCTCGTATTAACCAAACTTTTGTGTTGAAATTTCTCTTTCTGTCGAAGGGGTCAAAAATACCGAAAGAAGTGGCACACGTAATTTGACAGTATTAAACTACAATTTCCGGCTCATTCATAGAAACCACCAATCTACATGCTGCCGTGCTAAGGAAGAACGCCGTATCGGCCATCAGACGTTGCCAAGTTTCCTCCGATGAAAACCGAAGTTTCTGGGAAAATTTTAAGTATTACTCTCCAAAATTTTCAGACAATTTCGTACGCAATTTATTCTGAAATATCTGAAAATTTCGAGGGAAAATATGCATGAGTGTCGTCAAAAATACATGTTTTATCGAGGGACATTTGACAACTCTCGAATGTTAATACGGTGTTTTTCCTCAGCACGGTAGCATAGGGCACGTTCGTTGTTCCTGAAAAAGAGTCAAAAATTGTAGTTCTTCATCGCAAAATTTGGACCAATTTATGAACGCTCATTTAAAGTAAAATTATTTTCAAACTTACGGTTGAGTTGTTTCCTGAGGAACACGGTAAAGGACACAAATTAAAAATTAAAATTTTATTGAATCCCATTTAGATAGATCGATATATTTAACATTTTGGGGACTAAGCTCAGAACATGGAGATGCTAAGGAAATTTTAAAGTTTTAGGTACTGATATAATAGTTTCACAGTGGGAATTACCTGATTCAGTTTCAACCTGTAGCCACTATGAACCTCGAACTCACGATACCGGCTTGAATCTAATCCTTTTCCCCATTGGCCAGGAAAACACAAAAAATACACTCGAAAACAAATTCCGAAATTGAACACTCACTATGTTGCGCGCGTAACTATTCAATTTCGCGTGAATATGCCTGGATGCGTTTCATGGAGTTCTATTTTCCAAATGTAACAGCAAATGTCGCACGGACGCAGGCTCTTACGCACACATCCCACACTTGGGGTCGAGTCAACCTCTAACTTCAGTGTATGTTCAAGAAAAAAAGAAAAAGAAAAAAAAAACAAACTACGTCAAGCTGTTGGATCAGCTTGTGAAATCTGTGATCACGAGTATTCCAATGTTAAATGTTGAATTTTAACACATTAAAGGTATGGTAGCAGATTTATATTATTTTTACGCCAAAAATAAGCCCCACTTTATTAAATACTCAAAGTATGAAATGAATATGCTAATGTAAAATCTGTGATCACGTGTATTTCAATGTTAAATGTTGAATTTTTACACGTTAAAGGTATGATAGCGGATTTATATTATTTTTACACAAAAAATGAGCCCTACGATATTAAATAGTCAGAGTATGAAATGAATATGCTAATGTGAAATCTGTGATCACGTGTATTCCAATGTTAAATGTTGAATTTTAACACGTCAAAGGTACGGTAGATTTTTACACCAAAAATGAGCCCTGGTTTATTAAATAGTCAAAGTATGAAATGAATATGAGCTGTCAATTTTCAACACGTTAAATGCGTAATAGTAGATTTATCTCATGCTTAAACAAAAAACGAGCTTTAAAAGTCAATTTTTCATCAAATAGTTAAAGTCTGAAGTTGAAATAATGTACGTAATGAGCACGGGGAAGAGAGAGAGAGAACTAAAATATGATCGCGGCAACTGAGAGAAATCGATAGTGATTTTTTCCTTCTTTTTAATTTCCCTTTTTTTTTCTTTGATTTGATGGCCCCCACCACTCTCTGTGCGTGTGGCTCGTTGAAAGTCGTGTCGAGTGAACGAACTGTAAAACATGATACGTTTACGTCAAGGGTAGCTTCTAACATGACGTGGGCTCAACAAATAAACATATCTGTGTTCATTAGGATTGCCCTTATTTTTACATACATATATACATTCCAGTCGCTTTACAGCGCGCTCGGGCGCTCTGCGACACCTAATCGCCATCCTTGCCTATCGACCCAGAGGTCATCTGGTAGATGGCATCTTGTGATTTCATCTTGAATGCCACCAATCCACGATTTTGCTGGGCGTCCCCTACGTCTTCTCCCAGGAGGAACCCAATCTAGCACCTTCTTAGGCAACCTATCATCCGCCATTCGTTGAACATGACCATACCAGACAAGCTGTTTGGTCATAATTTCATGCACGATGTTCTGCTCGGCGTTCATGATCTCACGGACTCTTTCGTTCCTTACGTTCCTTATTTTTAACTTTTCCGAAAGAGCCTCCCAAAAAGTGGCCCCTTTTTTGAAACTCGGGGATTTCATTCGTATGCGGCTTAAATGAAACCTTATGATGAGACAAGCCTCCAATAAAAATTTTAGCTTGAGTATACGTCTGGTTTCCAAGATACAGAGTTGCAAAGTTTGCATATTTAAGCTTTAAAAATTCGCATATTTTCAAACATCTTGCTTTAAAAAACAACTTAATTGGATATAATGTGTTATTTTGTGACATTTTACCTGCAGTCAGTCTTATCTTTAAATCAATATTCTTATTGATACGGTAATACTGCTGATTCTCTTGATAAAACGTTGCAAAGTTGGCACAAAAGACCCATAAAAATTGCTCATTTTTGTAAGTTTCTGAATGAAAAAACGAACTTATTGATCACCAAAAGATCTGTGTATGGTGTTTAGATGTAATTTTATAATATGATAAGTCTTCTGTATAGGCCTTATTGCGAGCGTAAGTACAGATTTAATGATACAGCGTTGCTAGGTTTATACATTTGAGCTTTAAAAATGTTTATATTTCTTAGTTCTGAGTTTAAAAAGCGACTTTCGTGGATCTTATTTAGAATTTGAAGCATGAAATCTACCAAATGTGTCATTTGTAGCTCTATGTTTGTATTCAAACAGGGATACTTTGATTGGTGGTGATACAGCGTTGCCAAGCTAACAACATTAAACTCTCGAAATTATTATTTATGCTAGTTAATGTCAATGGGTGTCATACCCTATATTAAGGAAAAATGTTGAGGGCTGATGTCAGTTCCAAGTGACGATTGGTATTCGCAAAAATACTATAGTTACGTTTATTAATACTTTTTTCCAACAATAAATAATAAAATTATTTTAAAATAAAGATGCCTCCAATAATTGATAATTTATTTTGGTTTTTTCATTGTATTTTTTAATTTTTAATTGATTTTTTTAAAAAAAAATTTCAATACTTTTAATTTTTTAAATCTTTTTTTAGAAACAGTGGAGGTACTCAATTTTGCAAGGCATAATGAATGTATTCTCTAGCTCAAGATTTATTTATACTTAAAAATCTCGAAAAATTCCGTATTCTATGTTTATTTTTTCATTTTACTTAAAAAAGGTCAAACTGGCAACTATCGTGAGGCATAATTTGTTGGATTTTGAAAGCAACGCTGACGTTGAGTATTTCATTGAGCATGGCAAAGTCTCTTGAATTTGATTTTGAAATTAGATAATTATTGGAAGTATCCTAATTTTATTATTATTTTATTTGATGATTAAATATTGAGAGAAAAAAAAGGAAAAATTGGCAACAAAGCCATTTTTTACACCGACCGTCACTTAGAACTAACTAGAGTCCTTGTATTTTGCTTTACAATATCGAAACATGGTTGATCGAAGTTTTCTTTAATAGGAGAATAAGAGAAAATACATTTTCAGAGATTTAGGAGGTAAACTACGCAACGCTGTGTTACTTGAAATTATTGTAGCCTTTTATCAATGCAAACCGTGCATTCACGAGTACCACTAAGGGTTAATTTTATCCCTCAAAATGCAGTTTGATATTTACTAAAATTGGATTTTAAACAAGAAACTTAAAAATATGAGCATTTTTAAAGCTCAGAAAGGTAAACTTGCAACGTTGTATTACCAAAACAGGGGTCATGCATGAGCTAAAACTTTTTATGAAGTCTTTTTTTTATCATTATGCTTCATTTACACTTTGTTTTGATTGTAAAGTTCACTCTGATGTTGGTTTTAGGAAGATAATATTTGAAAATATGAAGATTTTTAAGCTTAAATATGCAAACTTTGCAACGCTGTATCTTGAAAACCAGACGTATACTCAAGCTAAAATTTTTACTGGAGTCTTAGGTCATTATAAGGTTTCGTTTAGGCTACATTTGAATGAAATCCCCAAGTTTCAGAAAAGGGGCCATAAAAGGTCCTTTTTTGGGAGGCTCTTTATTGGATATGCGTGCACGAGTGGGGCCTTCTGGTGCAAAATGAACAGGGAAGAAAAAATCTTTGAAAATCGAAACAAAGCTTCTAACATGACGTGGGCTCGACACATAAACATATCTATGTCCATCAGGGTTGCCCTTATTTTTGACTTTTCCGAAATTTAGTGGATATGCGTGTACGAGTGGTGCTTTTTGGTACAAAATGAACAGGGAAGAAAAAATTTTTTAAAACAAAAAAAAAATTTAGTGCTGTCACTGGCCTCCGGAAATGGAGATGTTGCATGTGTGAGGGATTGCGATTTGACCATTGATTCTAATGTACAAGTTCGCAAGAAACACGATGGTGCCACTGGTTTTCTCTGAAATCATCTCCCAAGCTCAAAAAAAAGCTCTTAAGTTGAGGCCAAAATGGAGGGGATATCCTACCCTACCCTGATTTCCGCGACCTTTAAGTTGATTCTTGACTTGAGTTCCTATTCAGTTATATTTGTTACCACTTGTTTACGGGCTTGCCACGGCGCAAAGATACAACTATTCGTACTCTGCGGAATGCGTAAGGTATCACATCACAATTGAAGGCGTTTTGGAAACCGCCGATTTTCCATACCGGGATTCTTGTATCACATGAAATGGGTGTCTACTAAAATTGGCTGACAAGTATCAAGTATTTTGAAGGAGCCTTAACAGGGTATTCCGGTTGCCATTTCATAACATGTTTCCAGTTTTAATCCTCTGCATTCTAGTTTAACCATCGACATGCAACCGAGGTCATGCATGCGTCGTCTCTGAACATTTAATCTTACTGGTGACTTTTTTATGGCCATTCTTTCACTCTCAAATACCTAAACAGGTGTATTTCCAAACGCGGCTTAGGTCTGCCCCCGAAGAAGTCAAAAAGATCTTAGGAAATGAAATTGTTTGTGCCTCAAAAACGAGAAATTGACGGCTCTTGGAAATTCTGAAAAATATTCAGTATTACTGTGTTGCAATCTGATTCATACAACGATGCCCTCTTCACATGGATTGATGTAGATTTAAAAACTTTAATCTGATCTTTCAGCAGTATTGGTGTAGATTTTAAAAATTGCAATTCACATCTCATTGAGAATGAAATATATGAGGGGTTTTTATTTTGCAGAGGAAGTCGGTGAGATATTTCAATGGAGATGTTGCACGTATGTGAGCAATTTGCGATTTGACTACTTTTGAGCGCGCTATGCTATAGCGGGCTCATTGGAATACCCCTCAAGGCGGCCGGTGAATCTAGATGCTAGTCCCATTGCATCCTGGGTTATTTTAAAGCCTCCTCGTGGCGGGAGCGTAGTTGAATTTTCGCATCGTTATAATTAAATGTGGAGACCGTATAGGGTACTGGTAACTGTTGTTCAATCAATCCCAAGAATAAAGGAACCTATTATGACATTTCGTGTCCTGCTAAAGCTCTGTAATATTTAAGTAGATACTGGTTTATTTTGAGGAAATGGGTGTTTGAAAAAGTAACTTTTGGTTACACGAGCAAGCCCGAAGCCGTGTACGTTTTATAAGCGTGTTTCTGATTGGTCGTTAATTTGGTATATTGTGCGCAGTGAACGACTGCGCACCTATTCAGTGCTGTGCGTTTTTGTGTGTAAGTGAAGTGGTCATCTGTCAAGGCGGATAAAGAAAGGTGGTCGCATTCCGTACCCTCTTGACGTCACGCGGTATCGGGTACATCGGGTACAAGGGCCGGACGAGGCAGGGGGAGTCAACCCGACCGCCGCGTGCCGCCGCGCGCCACGGCGTACCCGTACCCGCCTGACGTCACAGATCTTCAAGATGGCAGCCAAAATCGAAATGCGACCACCTTCCTTTATCCGCCTTGATTCATTGTATTTGTTTGTTTGTTTATCAGTGCCAGACCAGTACTCCTTTTAATTAATTGTTTCAAAGTTAATAATTCGATTTCTTAGAGTTAGTATAAATCGCATACACGGTAATTTATATACTGGGTGTCCGATGGGTAAATTGCATACTAGCATCAAATTGTTGGTTGGTGGGTACCGAACATCAAACTGTACTCTTGTTATGATTTGTTAACAATTTAAACTAACCTCATTTCGGAAGAGGCAAAAGGGCAATATAGATAGCAGAATTTGACATTTATTATTTGAAATGTCGATATTCTTGAGAATATCTGAAACACATCTCACCCTCGGACCCTCAAGGAAGAAGAGATGGTGATCATTAATTGGACTGAGTTAAGCAGAAAGGAACCAACCCACATTTTGGGAAAAATTGAGTTATGAGTGGTTTTGAACTCAACCATTGCTCTACTATCTATCGCCAAAAATTCAAAGTTTTTGTTGGAGCAAATTTTGCAGAAATTGAACTTGAAGTTTATCTTTTACATTGAGTCTTATGCAGGAGCCAAACTTTAAACCTCTTTTTCTCGGTTCGATCCCGATGTGGCTTGGTTCCTTTCTGTTTAACTCCGTCCAATTAGGTATTAGTAGCCAATAAGGTGACTAGGATGGCCCGAGAGTTGTTGATTATTTTGACGTTCGGTACCAAGCGACTTTTTTTAATGTTCACAAAAGATAATTAGAACAAACCCAACGATATGACGAGGCCGCTGAAGTTATCTTTCTATCACGTATTTTGTTGCCTTTCTCCATGCCCTTGACCAGTTGAAGTCAGCAGAAAGCGGCTTTTCAGGATAGGTACTAAAGTGTACAAATAAGGCCCAATGATGAAAAGGAAAAACTTTAGGAGGCAGAGACCGAAGTTTTGCTGAGCTGTGGGTCTCACCAACAACTCAGGTCTCTGGTAATTTGGACAGCGATAGCAGAAAATGTAAAACCTCAAATATGAGGCTATTTTTCTCTACTTCCATTGTCAGCTGCGACATAAGTTACAAGAGTTATTAACGACATAAGATGTTACGACAATTTCACTTACCTCTGCTCAAAGATAGAGTGATGATGTTAGTTACCGAGGATTTGGAGCAATTGCCACTAATTAGTGGCTTGTTTTAGAGGCTGCCAATAAGGTTTCTTGAAACCAAGCAAACCTGCGGTTTGACTTGCTGTTATCATTTATCCAAATGCTGGGTTATCAAGAAACTTTCAGTGGCTAAGCTTCCTTGTCGGAGACTCCTTATACTCCCGTTATCTCTTGATTTCTCAACTGGAGTTAGTGGGGTCTTCAATTTAAAGTGTGAACAAACTAGCGTCGAGCCAAATCAAGCTGCCAGGACTACACACGTATTGAAAGGAATGAGACGTAACAAGATGATTCATGCAGGATGAACAAATTGGCCTGACTAAATTATGATAAGTAAACTGTTGAGATCAAACATCAGACCTTTTGGAAGATTTTAAATGAAAAAATGAGTAAGCTGTTCAAGTGACTCGGAAAAAACAGATACGAATGAAGTCAAGGACGGGGACGCAAGACACTTCGGTGCAGGAGCTCCACATGGATGAACTTCGACGGATATCTGGAGACACAAATACTAAAAGAGCTGACCCACTGACAAGACACTACTGAAATTGTAGGACTGTATCTTTAACTTATTTAAAATTATTAAAAATTGGCCTCCGTCCTAATCAGGACAGACGAACGGTCACTGCCACACAGATTGACACAAAATATTGGGGACTCCTAAACGGGCTGCACACAGTTCTTCACTAGAATTTTTTAAATTTTATATGGACTCAACAATGTCAGAATGAACTAAGTTCTTCTCAAAGACGCTTAAAATTTAAGCCAACAAACTGGTTACGTTACCCCAAAAAGCTGGACAGTCTGTGGATAGTATCGATAATTGGCAATCCACCTTATCTAGATGTGAAATATATGTCTTTGGAAATATTAGTGCAGAAATAATTAATAATCCAAATGAGAATTATTGGTGGTATTAGGTAAAAAAAATTCCTTACATTATTTGTGAGAAAGAAGGGCTATGAAATTATGAATGATCAGAAATCAGAGTGAATTTCGCGATCGCCCAACAGTTTGACAAACTGGCAAATTATATGAATTATCCTCTCACCATCCATCTGTATATGATTTATCTGATTTCGACGGGAGTATACGATTTATCTTGTATACAATTTATCTGCCCCCGATTTCTTAGTGGTTTTTGTGTTTCTTTATGTGATATAGCCCTTTTCGTCATAGTTCAAGCGTTCAATGGATCCTAATCGTCTTTGAGAACACGGCTAAACCCACACCACAGATGCTTAACATTCATGCGATTGAATGGAAGTGAATTTCTCGGTGATTGAACCTTTCTCTTCTCCTCAGTACTTATTTTCATAATACATGTATTCCATCATGAATTCTCTGTGAAATTTCTCGGAAATGCGTGATTTATTCTCCGGAGAAAAGTTGATAGTGTAGCCCTTATCTAAGCGTCAGCGTCTCAAATACGTACCAATTATGAAACCCTGTGTTTTATTATTTCATTTATATTGTCCACATGTGATTTATAGCAAAGGAATATCCCTTTCTCTCAGGTAACTTATCAAAAATTACAAACCATACCCTCACTCAAAAGCATCTTCTTTCAAAGCCCCTTGGTTAAGATTGTGATTCATCAAGTCGTCAGCTGGTTTTCACAAACACAAGTTCTATCGAGTCAACATTGAACATTAAACACTGTACCTATTAAGCAGATTTGTGACTTTAGAGATTAGGTTTTTCTTCATTTTCCAGTTTCTGAACATGATTTAATGGAAGTTTTCTACTTGGCCTCTGAAAGCACAAGCATAGGCCACATTAAGCGATTCGTATCTCTCATGACTATCAATCTTATTCTACCTAATAAGCGTTTTAGAGCTCACTGAGTGTATGTTGAGACAAAAGTCTAGTATTTTCTTGTCACTGCTCACCAATGGTGCTGTCTGAAAGCATGTATTAACCTGTTATATTGCTGCTGACTTAAAGCTGATCAGATAATGACATTCGTCTCAACATGCGATGAGCAAGCTCTAACAGCGATGCGCAACTGATTGCCTAATCTAGAGGACTTTGCTATCATGATGCTTTTCTTTGGGTTTGTATGTCAAGTGCTCATAATTCTTTGAAATTAAAATGTGTGCGGTCTCCTGGCCCTCAGGTATTTACTTACCTACGTTAATCCTGAACCAAAGGAATCTCTACCGAGTCATAATATTCACTTATCCCGACACACTGCAGCACATGGGCAGTTCGAATGCTATTCTCATCAAAGTGTCAGACTCAAGAGTTTCCAAGATGGCCATTGCCCAGCATTTAAGAGAGCAACCTACCTCATCAGTTTGTGTATCTACTTAGTGGCTGTCTCATTCAAAGATCATGGTTCTCTGCTGATTTGATATTCAACAATTTGCGGAGACCATGGATTGATTGTCCACAGCTGTCAATTTCAACGCAACTCATCAGCCTCTGAATTCACTCATCCACGTACCCTCTCATCCTTCAAATCTTCTACCATATAGGTAGTGCAGAGAGTTTGTTTTTCTGTGAGTATTCATGACATCATGTTCTATACCTTTCATTCCTTCAGCACACAGTATTTTTCTTTTAGGTTCGGCTATTAACTTTGACCTGAAATGCCCATTTTGTTTTGACTACATGCTTAGCTAAAACTACTTCGTCACCAAGTGTCCACATTTGTAGTGAAGTGGTGAAGCTGCTCATAAATTAACTGATTTGATTCTCTCTTCTCAGAAACATTGGAATTCCACACTCAAATATTGCTTCATTTTTTTTGATGGGACAAACTTGATCTTTTCTCAGCGATTAATTTCCCCTCTAGTTCTTATGATGATTTTTTGGGGAAAGGAGGGAGAGGCCAAGGTGCAACAAGTTAGAGTGGGCATGTTCATGTGTTTTCTCGTGTCCTTTTGTATGTTTTTAATTATGCTCTCACTATTTTAGCAATACCTGGCACCCATGGCGTCACTAGAAATCGCCCTGATAAATTCTATTTTTTAAGGAATTCATTGCTCGGGAAGCCTAACCAGTGGAAATTGTTTGTATGTTTCTCTGAGACTCGGCGCTCAGTTGTTAGAAATCTGAGGCCCCAAAATCATTATTCTGCCTCACTTTACTGAAGAAGTAAATGAGGCCATTTTTAATCCAATCTGTCAATTTTTATGTTGATTTTCTAGGGAGTTACCTACAGGAGTGTTAGCAAAGAATGGGGGAATAATGAGTTGCTCGAACATTTTTCTCCCTGAAAAACTGCAAATTCAGTGTCAGGCTCTTCAGGTTTTTTTTGGAGGAGTAGGAGGGGGGCGGGGGACGAAGATAAATTCAGGATGAAAGCTATTTCTTTATTTCGTGGAGAACCCATGTTTAAATTAAAGTAAATTAGGTTAAAAACCAAGATAGACCTTTGCAAGTTATTATTTTTGATTAAAAACAATACCTTAGGGAACCAAATGTTTTTTCACCGAAACAAACGATGTAATGTCTTAGATGACAAAAAACGGGAATAACTTTAAAAACTATCATAAAAATATTTTATTGAACATCAATTACATCAACTCCACGTCAAATGAAACCCATTAATGCCCTTGGAATTGTATTAGGATCACTATTTGATGAGGACTTTGAATTTGAAAGTAGCTTCGTAAAGTGCATGACCAAAATCCCAAGTGCACAGCTTGCCATAAGTAGCAATTACATTGTAACAATATTGCAATTCTACTGAGTGTTGTGTATGTTGCCTAGCTCCTATTTGAAGGGGTCCCGTTCATTGAAACTTGTTGCAATTTTTCAATGCATTGCATATTGCCTATCTTTCTGACACATGGAACTCATTTTGTTGATTGTTTAAAATCAGCATAAATCGACTAATGAATGATGTAAAAATGTTGCAATTTAATGGTAAAAAAATTACAATTGTATTGAAATCAAACTGCAGTTTAATTTCAATATTTTCGTTGCACTGTGCTACTTGGGATGCGTAGTACCCGTGGCGCTGTACTTTTCAGTAGCTCTTTCTGAGGTTCACTTTCTTTGATGAAGCTTTGAGGGAAAGGAGGGGATGCTCTTCGCACGGGGGTGGATTTAAGGATTTTTTTACTCGGAAAAATTAACCCTCTTATGACAATATAAAATGTTGAAATTCAATGTCCGTGACCCCCAAAAATCGCCCTTCAGCTACCGTTTCAAAACACCGAAGTCGTAAGGTAGTTGCAACTGAGAAGGAGAAGTTCTAGAGGCAAAACAGTATACTTTTTTCTTTGAAGGGAAAAATAGCATACATATCTATAGTAAACAAGGGAAAGTGGGTAAAATTAAATTTTAGCAGTAAAATTCATAAAAAAATTCACTTCATTCAAATTCACTTTCATAACAAAACAAATCACTTTCAACCAAGTTTCCTCAGAACTCCCTTGAGGGACCTCAGTACCTCCCTCACAAAAATCTCGAGATTGACTCAACGAAATTCACTTGAGGAAATTTGGAGGCGACTCGAAGCGCGGTTCGAGTCGAGGAAATTTCGAGTCGCGTCTTAAAATACCGTCAATTCTCGAGGACACTCGAAAAGCGTACTCAAGGAAATCTCGAGTCGAGGAAGTTTCGAGTAACGTCTTAAAATTCCGGCCTAAGAGTTTTAGTAATGATAATTTCTCACATTCTTTTTGCATGAATCATTACAGGGCCACAACTTCTAAAGATTTTCAAGAACAGCTGTATTTTTCTTTAATTAATTTATATTTTTTAAAAACTATAAATGAAACCGGCCACACTACTATTCCCATTATTGTGAAATCACTGTTAGTTAAACCACTGGTTAGCTTCACAAAAGAATCAAAGATTATTAATTACCAGTTGCTTCATAAGCACTACTATATCCATAGGTACAACAGGAATTTGACGTCAATGTTGAGTATGCAATATATATTCCATCCGTGAGGTATTAATATATATAAGCCACAATTTTTCGAAGAAGGATCAGCCTGAATATGATAAAACAGATATATTCTTACGGCGCGCTCTTCCAACACCAAGTGTTGGGTCTTTCAGCTTGTTTCTTATGTAAAAGTTCTCGAGAAACGGGATGGTGCCACTGGTTTTCTCCGAAAGCAACTCCCAAGCTCAAAAAACGCTCTCAAGTTGAGGCCAAAACGTAGGGTATATCCAAGGCTATCCTGAGAGTCCACGTGTACATCAAGACAAACTCTCCATGCAAAGATAGGGAGCAAATACATTAGCAAGGTTGCCGAGTTTTCAGTTTCAGAGTCCCCAAAAGTGGCAGCCCTGTTTTGACGTAGAGGTGGACCCTCAGGGTAGGGTGGGATATCCCCTCCATTTTGGCCTCACTTTGAGAGCTTTTTTCGATCTTGAGAGATGATTTCAGAGAAAACCCGTGGCACCATCATGTTTCTCGCGAACTTTTACATGAGAATCAATGGTCAATTCGCAAATCCCTCACACATGCAACATCTCCATTACGGAATAGGAGGAAAATCGACCCGTTTGCGCACCTCTTCGCGTGGGAGTTTACGCATGCGGTTTGTCACACACGCTTTTCAAATTAAACTGATTTTTTTCTGTGAAAACATGATTTTGGTTACTTACTCTTACTGTAAAGGGGTATTACTTTAATTTCCATCGTTAGTATCGTTTCCTTAGTATTGGAAGCTTTTTCGAATCTATCTTCGGTTTTGATTTGTATTACATCGTGCTTGTTTTGATATTTTCTCGATATCTAATTTATGACATTTTGTGAATATTTAGTATGTTCTTACACGGATAAAGAAGTGTCAGGGGTTATCCCCTAAAATTGTAGTACTACCTCAATTTGTTGGATGATATGGACATGGATGATCTGGACATTTCCAATTAATTTTGGTAGTATCGCAACTCAAGTTGGGGTAGTACCGCAACATTTAGGTTAGTAACCCAATTTATTGGGATAGCATCACAATTAATCGGGGTAATATCACAATAAATTGGGAGAATACCACAATTAATCGGAAATGTCCATATCATCAAACAGTTCGGACATAACACCTACTTTTTTTTTTTCCGTGTCGTGAAATACATAAAGGTTTATTTTCCGATTTACAATTTGCTTTAAAGAATTTTCTTTTTGAAGGTTCGTTTGCTTCCTTTTTTTCCATCAATGTACTGGTAAAAGTACCTTTTGGTTCAAGAGCGCAGTTTATTGTCGCCGGATTTAAGAGTCTGGACTCTTGTTTCAATGCAAAATCCGCTTGAAACAAGAGTTCAAGACTCTTAAATTCGGCGACAAGAAACTGCACTCTTAAGTCAATGCAATGCGGCATTGGTCCAACAGGTTTTTTTCACCAGTTGTTTCCAAACAGTTTACCAAAAACATGTTTTTTATGTTCAACCTCTTTCCTCTGTGAGAAAATGCTCAACAGTGAGTATCCTTCGCGCCAGGGCTACCACCAGCACTTGGGCTACTGCCAGCGCTAGGGCCAGAGCTACCATCCGAGCTCTTCCCAGAGCTCGGAGACTGGCTACGATTCGGTGCCCTATTCCGATTGCCTCTCATCATAACCGCCCACAGCATGGGGTTAATGTGACTCAAATGCCCGAGTGACAAGGCGCCTCCTCCGGCGACAGGCGAAGACAATTGACGTTCCTTCTTCGGCGGCCTGTCGTAATCGACCCTGTTCATCTTCAACCTGAAGCGATTGTTACAGAAGAGGAGTTTGACCGGGCGTCGGCAGATCGGGTTGGACGTCATCCCGAGCGTCCGGGCGCAGATGCAGACGCCGCGGCGGTCGCAAACGCCGTCCTTGATGCTCGTGCAGTCGCGGACGAAGCAGGTGCCCAGGAGGTCCATTGCCAGGCTGATGAAGTTGCAGAACGACCTGCAGGTGTTGTTGATGGTGGTTCGTTCCTGCGGGGTGGAGGTGTGTGCGAGGAGGGTGCACGGGTCCAGGAGTTTGTTCATCATCAGCTTCACGAATCTCTTCAGCTCCTGGATGGAAGGGGTCCGGTACTCCGAGGGCATCCCCTTGCGGCTTTGAAAGCTGCGGCGGAGCTGCAAAAAGTGAGTGCACTGATGAAAATATGTCGACAGTGTCTATTCGATCGACGTGAACCGATTAACAAAATATTATAAAACCGGCGTCTTGAATGGACCACTAGACAAGGTACGAATGTCAGCATTCTGATACATGTTTCTTCACCAAAATCTCACGTAAAATACGATGCGCACGATCAAAATTACCGAAATTAACTCCTTACGAAGATATTTAATGATTCTTGGTGCCTGAATTAAAAGCACCCGCTCATGAAAACTCAATGCTGTACGTGATTCACATCGCGCGCTGAACGTTAGCATGACAGTCTCTGCGATAAAAGAATTTGGCAACCTCAGTCTTGACGCTTTGGCTCAGCTATAGCAAATTACTTATAGTTTGAAAAGCACATGGTGGGAAATGAACATTGCTCGATTGAGAAGCTTGCTGAAACCGTTGTAGCGCGCGATTTGACTCAAGTAGAGCTTTGAGTTTCTTGTGAGTGGGCAGTTCAAATTCCCTGTAACCAAGGTAAAATTAAAATGTTAATATCTCCGTTAGGAGTTGGTTTCAGTAATTTTCGTTGCGCTAATCGTGTTATACGTAAAATTCTGGTTAAGAAACATGTATCAGATTGCTGAAATTCGTACCTTGTCGAGTGGTCCATCGATCGAAAAATGAAAACGTGAACCGATCGACACCGATTCCATTTACGAAATATTAAAAAAAAACCGGTGTTTCTTCGATCAACATGAATCCAAAAGAAAATAAAAACGTGAACCGTTCAACGTGATTCGATCAGCACCGATTCGAACTACAAAATTCGAGGGATTCGCGGGTTCTCGATCGAATCACGGAGTTGTTGATCGAGTCACGGATTTTGTCGATGGATTCACGGTCGTCAGTCAAATCTTTGCCTATCGGTATCGATTAAACTGTAACAACTCTGTTAACCAAATTAATTTATTTTTTATTTCAAAGTAATCTAATTTAGTCAGATGGATTGGTACCGATTGAATCATGGATGAAAAGTTCAGATTTAAGGAAGTGAATCTTCCAAGTGTATCCAAATAAGTTTTCAGCAATGAGAACGTAGATCAGGGGAGCGAATCTCTGCAGATACCTCCGACTCCTCCGACTTCCTTTTTCCGGAGCAACACGTATAATAAAACTTGTTTTCAATTTGATAAGTATTTCTCATTTCATTCATTCGAATCATTTACGTCTCTTATGCAGGATCGGAATGGCCACAAGGTCAATCTGTCATTGGCAGATACGCCCCGTTTGCGCGCCGAAAACGCGCCCTTCTTACAGATAGCAAAATATGAGGAAAAAAAAATTACGACTGAGAACATATGAGAAAAATTTCTTAAATGAACGCAAAAAGAGAGAGTTAGGAGTAAAGAAAGGTGCTTTAACGCATGATAGTGGTGAACAGAGGCCCAAGAACTACTTTCTGAAGCGTAAACAATTTTCTGTGAAATGTTCACCTTTTTCTGGACATACAGGCGCTTGATCATCTCCCCTCTTTCATTCGCTTTGTGTAACTCCTTTAGAGGCGATGGTCGGTTCGATTTTTAGACATACGCATCCTTTATAGACCTCTTAGGAGACCTTTAAACATATTTCCTCCTTTTCAAATGACTACTGATTTAGACATACCATAGCATAGCTAGGGCAAACTTAACCTTAATTTATCTCGAAATTCAAAAATAAGAGACATCTAAAATGTAAACGCAATACAACTATTCGCGCAAGATGGATGTCCACTTTGCATATGAAAAATGTAAGACGCGGTGCCGTGAGTCGTAAACTCGCAATGCTCTGCTCTAGTTTGAAGCAACATTACAAATAAGACAAACGCAAACAAACACAATATGGAAATAAAGCGAGGGAAAGGATGCGCTTTAACGACGGCGCAGAGATACAACTATTCGTACTTGATGGACGTCCGTGCAGCATCTAAAAAATTGAAGGCGCCATGACGCGAAGTGTGAGCTCCCAATGCTCTGCTTTATGCTGTCAATGAAGCGTCTCTCTGATTCGGGAGAAAAGTTTAAAAAATGCCTGAAGACATCTCTCCTACATTCGGTTGTATTACTCACGTAGTGCTTGAATCACCATTACGAATAAGACCCACGGAAACAAACACAATTTGGAAAAAGAGGGAGGGAAAGGATGCGTGTTCACGACGGCGTAGAGATACAACTATTCGTACTTGATGGACGTCCGTGCTGCATCTGAAAAATTGAAGGCGCGATGACGTGAAGCGTGAGCTTTCAACGCTGTGCTTCACGTTCAATTTTGCAATTTTCACTCCGTGAGATCAATAAAATTTCAACCTGAAAATAGCGTAAACTTGTGCTGATTTGCCAAAATTTTCTGAACCCCTCTTCACGTAGGGAATGTTCTACCAGGAAATATCACATTACGCCCCTTTAACCAGCCAAGGGTCTACGCCCTCAGATGCGAGCCAGTCCGACCCTGCTTTTATTAATAAACATTGCTGGGGAAAGTATACTTTTCATCGGCAAACCGGTGTAGAAAATGATCCATTTTATACACTTAGATATTAAAAAAATGGACGGTTAAAAAATACTATTTCAGAGTTGTTCCAGGGGAAGTCCCCCCCCCCCCCCCCACTGCAATTTCCACGGTAATAGTGTCACACGGGATCCCACGGTAGTAGAACCTTGGTTTTCTAATAACGCGGACAAGATTCGCTTGAATTTGATTCCGGGGATAGTTTTATCATGTCCATCCTATTACTTTCCTGTACGTAGAGCCGTAAAATGTTTGATTAAAATTTCAGAAACCCGTGTTTGCTTCTGATTGGTGCCGGATGATATCATTCACTGGAAAAAAGATCACATTGGATCTAGAGTCCAGACTCTTGAAAACATTGACGAGAAAAAATACTCTTGATTCAATCGGATTTTTGCTCGAATCAAAACGAAATCCGCTTAAATTAAGAGGCTTGGTTCTTGGCTTAAGCTAGATTCTGATTGAATCAAGAGTACTTTTTCTTGTTGATGTTTTTAAGAGTCTGGACTCTAGATCCAATGTGGTTTTTTTCCAGTGATCGGTTTGGGGCGTAGCCGGAGCCAAGCCGAACAAAGTCTATTTCAGAGTTTTTTTCTCCCGGTTTTATTGCGCTCACCGTGTTCTGCGTGTCATGCACCGCAAGAAATGTACATTTCCAAGTCAAAATGCCGTCGACCCTATCGCCACCGCGCGTATTTCCACTCCCCAGTCAACCAGTTGCATGCCGACCGTCCGCCGCACGGTGGATCCGGTAAATGGGAGACATCGGACAAAATGTCGCAACCCGAAAAGTTTTTAACTCCGTTTACACGAAACTTTGAGGTTTTAAAATATGTTCCATTGGTATTGTATTATCGCGTCCATGAAATTTGACTCCATGCTCAGCTATACAATGTTCGGTTGTTCATCACGTCCCAGATCTTGGAATCCATGCTCACTTCGTCACCTTCCAGGCAAAGTATCACAAGCGCCATGCGACGATTAAAAATTTCCGCCGCCATTTTATTTCTTTACTGAGAAATTGTTGGTTGAATCTGTTTGGAAATTTCACTAAATTTTATCGGCAGCACAGAGAAAATTCAGTGAAATTTTCGGACAGCTTCGTTGAACAATTTCTCTGTAAAAAAATAAAATGGCGACGGAAATTTTTAAACGTCGCATGGCGCTTGTGATACTTTGGAAGGTGACGACTTCAATTAGGGATAATGTTCTCAAAAAATCGAAGTGAGCATAGCGTCCAAAATTGTGGAATGCAGGTATTCTCTAACAGTACACGAGCATACGAGGGCTGTCCCAAAAGAAACCGGACTTTTGTCATAGAAGGCGAACCGAGCGTCGTAATGAAGTTTTCTCGGGCTTGTTTGAAAGCTGATAAGCTACTGAAGACGCTTATTTTTACAGAATGCAAAAATTCGTCTTGGTAAGGAAACTACACGCTTTGGAATAAAGGAAAGTCAAACTCGAGTTGCGATTTTTGTCTTTATTTCAAGAAAAATTTAGATACAACTTAAAAAAACCCAGGTTTTAAGTTAAAAACTTCGTTGCTCTCTTATTCAAATGCTTAAAAATAAGGAAATTAACATTTTAAGCAGCTTACCAAGTCATCACCTATCTCCTTCAAAATACTCGCCAGCTTTGTCGATGCATTTTTGCCACGGTTTCTTCAATTGGGAGAAACACTGTTGGAAATCCTCAGATTTGAATGATCGCAATTCCTACAAGGTGTTCTCTTGAATTTCCGGAATGGTTTGAAAACGTCGACCTTTCTAGGTAGATTTAAGTTGTGGAAATAAGAAAAAATCACACGGAGCCAGGTCAGGTCACCTTGAAGGAATTGCGATCATTCAAATCTGAGGATTTCCAACAGTGTTTCTCCCAATTGAAGAAACCGTGGCAAAAATGCATCGACAAAGCTGGCGAGTATTTTGAAGGAGAAAGGTGATGACTTGGTAAGCTGCTTAAAATGTTAATTCCCTTATTTTTAAGCATTTGAATAAGAGAGCAACGAAGTTTTTAACTTAAAACCTGGGTTTTTTTAAGTTGTATCTAAATTTTTCTTGAAATAAAGACAAAAATCGCAACTCGAGTTTGACTTTCCTTTATTCCAAAGCGTGTAGTTTCCTTACCAAGACGAATTTTTGCATTCTGTAAAAATAAGCGTCTTCAGTAGCTTATCAGCTTTCAAACAAGCCCGAGAAAACTTCATTACGACGCTCGGTTCGCCTTCTATGACAAAAGTCCGGTTTCTTTTGGGACAGCCCTCGTAGGGTCCAAAAACTTATTAAGACAATTTTCGTGAAATAAAGGAGGAAAAATGCGTCCTTGAAAAAAAAGTGTGCATTGCTTAGGTTAGGTTAGTTTAGGTGAGGCAAGGTTAAGTTAGCTCAAGTTTAGATTAGATAAGCGAAGTATACGATTTTCTATCATGATGAACTTTAAAACTAAGAGAGGTCTGTTTACTTTTGGACTCCATGCTCAAGCAGAGAAGTGAGAAGTTCAGCGATGAACATGGAGTCCAAGATATTGAGCGAAATGAGCAGGCAAGTATATCAAGGGTGAGCGTGGAGTCCAATATCTAGGACGCGATGCTACATAATCGTTCCATTGATCTCCTCGTGAGATTCTCTTATAGTAGCACCTCTTAAAATTTAGCAGGTGGTGGAATAAACATCAAACTTCGCAACTCCTTCAAGTCAAACATTTCATGCCCGACCTTCAATGATTCCCACAGTAGCAATCATGTGATTTTTTATGTGTGTAGGAAATTCTCCCATACCCCCTTCGATCAACATTATCGGTGAATCTTTTTCATTGAAATCAATAATAAACTGATCAAGAACTGCTAAAGTAATCATGATAATATTTATATTTTCAAGATCACTATACATAGAATTTTTATATTGTATATTATAACTCACGGGATTTTAAAAAAATCCATCAAAAAAATTAGGGATTTCAACTCAAAACATAAAAATACTTCCATCCTACACATTATCCCAACGATTTTAACTTCAAGTAATCCAGATAAGATAATTATCTAAATCTAAATAGTTTTTAACCACTTAATCAGCCAAAATTCACACAATAAAAAAATCAACTTAATTTGGGAAATGGCTGCAAAAAAAGCAACCAAGGATAAAAAAAAAAAAAAAAAAAAAAAAAAAAAAAAAAAAAAAAAAAAAAAAAAAAAAAAAAAAAAAAAAAACGGAACGTTTCAGAATATTAACACTTCCATTTTCATCGGGAAAATAAAAATAAAAATAAAAATAAGCCGTCTATTCGCTGTTATTGCGAGACCGAGACTCAAGTCGATCAAGTTCCGTCCTAAGCCGAGCCACTGCGCGTCGTGTCGCGATGAGGCAGTCTCCCCCTCCCCCTTCCGGGGCCCCCGTACATCTCGCCTCAAACCGCGCAGCGCCACCGCTATCACAGAACTTTCCTTTTTCCCTCCGTTCTGATAACCTTTCCCAGTCCCCAACGGTAATCAGTTGGGATGTTCGGCAACAGTGGCAAAAAAAAAACTTAATTGGCGCGACTCCAACTCCGAACTACGCGCTCCTCTGTATACTTGCAGCTCTCAGCGGCTCAAGTAGACGTGTCCTAACCTCTATCGCTCTTAGTAAACAATAACTGTAAACACCGTTTCATATCGGATGAAAGTTTTGTGTCTTTGTGTGCGGGTGCGAGTTCCTAGTTCATTGACTCCGTAGTGTTCTTCACTATTAGAGTATTTACATTTAATTGGATTGAAAACATATCGACTGTCATCATCAATACGAATGATTTTATAGAGTGTTCTCCTGAGCGTATTTCTGCAGGTAATAATAATGACTGCTCTTTCAATTGGATTTTACTTAAATATTTAAGAATGTGTGGTGCGAGAACGGTGCGAAAATGAATTAAATTAAAAAAGGAGTCAAGTAAATAGGATTTTAATGATTGGTTGATCTATTTTCAGGGCCGGATTTACCAATAGGCTACATAAGCTGTAGCCTAGGGCGCAACACTCTGAGGGGCGCAAAATCTTTGAGAATTTTTTTTTTTTTAATTTAACGAGTCTTTTCTTATTTTTTATTTTCCAAAATCAACTTGCAAACGTCAACGTACCTCAAAACTGTTTAAAATCGTGTTTTTTTAGGGAGAATTTGAACATTTTCCTGACACCTAACATCCTCCTTCTGATCTGGAGGGGAGGGACGTCTGGTGAAACCCCCCCCCCCTCACGAGAGCGCCTACTTTGGCGCCACCCTAAGTTTAGCCTGGGGCGCTGAAAATGTAAATCTGGCCCTGTCTATTTTGTACCTAATACTTTGTACGCGCCCAGTTGTGGTTTGATTATGTGCAAGTTAGGACTGTCTCTAATCCAACCTCAAACAATTTTAATTTACGTGAACTTGAAGAGTTTACGTAAGTACGGATGCATTTAAATTCCGAGAAATTTTAAACTCAGCAAATGCAATGGCTCCTCAAATGTACAGAGCGTAGGTATCGTCACCGTTCGGCCAAAGTATCACAAGCGCCTTGCGAAGTTTAGACATTTTTGCCGCCATTTTATTTTTTTAACAGAGCAATCGTTCTACGAAGTTGTCCGAAAATTTCACTGAATTTTTTTGTGCTGCTCATAAAATTCTGTCAAATTTTCAAACAGATTTTTCCAACAAATTCTCCGTAAAAAATACGATGACGGCGGAAATTTTGAAACGTTGCATGGCACTTGTGATACTTTCGCCGGAATGTGACGATATAGACATGATGGCACATGTGTTCTCTTTATATTTGCCGTTTTCTACAATAAGGTAAATTTACTGTGAAATTCCTACGATCAGATCCCCGGCATCATTACAACGTATTATTAAACGTGCTTCTGAGTTTAAAGTGAGGAGTTAAACATCGATGGCTGTGATTTTCCGCCAAGCCTCGACGATGCTTTCGCTATTCATCCTAATCTAGCTTTTCTTGATTCTCAAAAATTTAAAAAAAAAAATTAAAAAAAATATAACCAATTTTTTTCTGCGTAAAATGCCTTTCTGTATTTTTAAGACTTAAGTAGCGGGAAAATGTGGGCTCTGGGACTTCTCCGGTGTACCAAGTTCAAGGTCACTCCCTCCTTCCCTCCCGCTCGCGCGCCGGGCGGTGCGCCGGCCGCTGGTGAGGCAATTACTTTCCGAAGTCGAAACGCCTTCTTTTCCGTGCATATGCAACACGGAATGATATAGAGATCTCTGTTGAATGACCGCGTTTAGCAGAAACGAACCAAGCCGTATCAGCTATTGCCAAATTTAACTGGGCAATTAAATTTATTACGAGAGAACGTCTAAGCGAATTCTAATTTTAACGAATCTGTCTCGCACTGCGCAGAAAATCCATCGAAAATTGCAAAAGAAAAATCCACACGACCATATTCACGTAAAAAATAAAATTGCTTGTTTTCTGGCAATAGATTATGTGGCTTGGTTCCTTTCTGTTTAACGCGGTCCAAATCTGAGGAAACTATGTATTCTGCCAATAGTGCATAATTCATTTTCACTCAGTGCTTTTTGGCATTTTAAAAATCTCGTTCACTGGTAAAAAATTAGCTTGGATCAAGAGTCTAGCCTCTTAACAACATTGACAAGAAAAAATACTCTTGATTCAATCGGATTTTTCCTTGAATCGAAGAGCCAAGCCTCTTGCTTAAAGCGGATTTCCATTTGAATCAAGAGTATTTTCTCTTGTCAATGTTTTTATGAGTCTGGAATCAAGATCCAACCTACTTTTTTTTTACCAGTGTTCAATTTAAAACACCCTATACACCGGCAATTTCTATGAATGCTTTCAGATGGATCGTTTGAGCTGCTGAAGTTCACGTGGTTAATCGCTCTAACTTGGTTTGGTTCTTATCACCGAAGTATAAAGCTGCATAACGTCAAATCTTCCAAAATCATCTCTTCTACAGTTTTTAAGCTATACGGGAATCATTTCTTCGACTTGTGAGGACCTTACTCTCACTGCAAACTCGTCGAATGTAAGTAGTGCTACTTCCGATACAACCCACCCGAACTTTTCGATCGCAGAACTAACAACACACGAACTATAACATGCCATCGGACCAAGCTGACTTCGAGCTGCCCAGTAAAGCGAAATTCGCGGGTATCGAGTACTTCCGTTCTTTCAAACCAGTCGCCCTTCAAGAGATCACGCCAGATTTCGAATACTCGAAAAAAATCTTCAACGAGTGGTATCGGTTGATAATCGACGCTGACTTTTGCGATTTCCTCCGAACCATACCCGAAACTCACATGAAAGTGTACAGCTTGTGCTTATTTTATGTGCCCCGTAGATTGAAGCAAGCGCGCTTACATGCTTTGATCAGCTTCAGAAACCCGTACACAGTGACTGATTTTAAGCGTCTACTAAAGAAATACGTGGACTCCACCGAGGGTATTTTCTTTAAAAGACCCTGGCTGAAAAAACTAAAAAGTCTCTGCAGCATCGCCTTTGTCCTGCACAAGTTCGTGTGTGGGCCTGGGCTGGATGGTTCTGTACTATGTGTTCCGAAAATAGATATTCAAGCTGGTGTTTGGTTCCATAGTAAGGGTTTAAAATGTTCCAATATCAAAGCGGGTATCTTTAAGACAATTTCTATTGGCTCAAAATTTACGTCCACAGGTGTTTTAAGAAAAAAAAGGAGGCCTGAGGTGGAGGCCAGGTTGAAAAAGTGGAGGCTGATCATGGAGTGAACGGGCTATATGTAGCTAGCTATATAAGTCTAATTTCATGGTTTTTATATTTGTAGGATTAAATTAATAATTAATTGATTAATTATTAATTTCTTAATTAATTTTTTGTATGATTAATTTGTATTGTTGTTGAATGCTATCAGGGCCAGATTTACATTTTCAGCGCCCCAGGCTAAACTTAGGGTGGCGCCCTTAAAAGTAGGCGCTCTCGTGAGGGGGGGGGGGGTTCACCAGACGTCCCTCCCCTCTACATCAGAAGGAGGATGTTAGGTGTCAGGAAAATGTTCAAATTCACCTTAAAAAAAACACGATTTTAAACAGTTTTGAGGTACGTTTACGTTTGCAAGTTGATTTTGGAAAATAAAAAGTAAGAAAAGACTCGTTAAATTAAAAAAAAATAAATTCTGAAAGATTTTGCGCCCTAGGCTACAGCCTATGTAGCCTATTGGTAAATCCGGTCATGATTGCTATATATATAAAAATAGCACTACCGTGCGCTTGCGCGCGTGACTATAAGTGCTACGGGCTCTAACGACGCGGAGCGCTACGGACACCAAAAGCCGTAACTCGCGGCCTCACGCGCCGTGGGCAGCATGCGCAGGCGCACTCGCCGCTACTTTTTACGAGCTGGACAACCGGAGCTTTGCGCGTCGCCGCCATTCCGCCGCGACGTGGCGGATTTTTTCGGAACTACAGCTAAAGATTCACCTCCAAAGAAGAAAAGAGAAACTTGCCAGCAAAATTTTAAACAGTAGATGAACGTCTTGTGTCAATTTTTGGGCTAGATTTTTTTTCTTTTTTTCTCTTTAAAACGGGCACATACTTCTTTGTTGATAGTTCATAACAATTTAATTTCAGGACTTCAGGAGAGTGATGGATAATTCACTGACTGAGAAAGAAAAGGAGCATACGGCGAAAATTGTCACACTTGTTAAAATTAGGTCTTCCCTTCAGCAAACTAAAGCGAGATTCACACAAAATTTAACCCCTATCAGCGTAACACTGAGCTCCTTAGAATTGGTATGGGTATGGAATCTGAGAGATTATTCACAGCAACGATGTTTGCACTAGCTTTTAGCGATAATCACCGCAGCGGACTGATTATTGAAATTGATGGACAAAGCTATAGACAAAGAAGACACAGGGAGTGCGGAGCGATCTTATTGGTGGAAGCGGGTGGTTGCAATGGACAAAGGAGGTAGGCAATAGACTAACTAACGGCAACCCACGAAAGACCCTATAGTTAGTCCATCATTTTCTCCCTTAGTCTATAGGACTCACCCATTTCAACCAATAGGATAGCTCCAAACTCCCTTTGTCGTCTTTGTCTATAGCTTTGTCTATCAATCTCAATAATCAGCCCGCAGGCAGGATGGATTTATAGTTTCCGCTGGAGGACAGCTATTTTGGCAATAGAGAAGGGAGGTGTCGGACGTCAAAGATTTAAATACTTCTCACTGTTGAAAACATTTATAAGCTAGAGATTAGATTAAAATGGAATAAAAAATATGTCCAATTTCATGATGGTAGAGCAAAGCAAAGGTGGCAAAATGAAGTTGCACTAAATAGACATTCTCGTACCTAGAATATCAGTCTTATGGTATGGCGGTTTACCCTGTGGGAAGATGCGTGATGAATTGCTTTTCTATAATTTAAGTTATTCACGCGAGGGCGAGAGTAAGTGAATGGAAACGAGCTTACAAAAGTACAGACTATGGGCTCAGTGCAATACCAAAACCGACAATTGTCACTTCATTCGCATCGCATTTCCGAAAAGTCTTGACAACCGTTATCACACAGAACTTTAGTAGCAATCGTGCACCACGCAGAATCAAGAAAATAGATTGAAAAGTGAGAAAACTTCCAAAAAAAAAAAAAAAATGAACACACGTAATGAACAATGACCAAGCAAGTCACTCTCATAGAGAAAATACAGAAGGTGGTGGCAAGGCAGCCATCTTGAAGATTTGCTGTGACTTAAGAAAGTACACGGACTGGCGCGCTGTTCAAAAAAAAGTACATTTCATGCATTTCATGATGAAACCTGTGTAAAGACCTACATTACCACTCAAACTAAAATTAAAAGTGATATAATTGAACATTAGTTAAAACACCCTAAACCCCAGCATTTTTTCTGAATGCTTTCAGATGGATCGTTTAAGCTGCTGACATTGACGTGATTCACTCAAATTTGGTTCGCATGTTTTAATCACTCGAACTTGGTCTGGTTTTTATCACCGAAGCAAAAAGCTGCACAACTTCAAATCTTCAAAAATCATCTCTTCTACAGTTTTCAAGGTGTACGGGCCTTACTCTCGCTGCAAACTTATCGAATGTAAGTAGTGCTACTTCCGATACAACCCACCCGAAATCTTCGATCGCAGAACTAACAACACACGAACTAGCAATCGTCAGAATCATGCCATCGAGCCAAGCTGACTTCGAGCTGCCCAGTAAAGCGAAATTCGCTGGTTTCGAGTACTTTCGTTCTTTCAAACCAGTCCCCCTTCGAGAGATCACGCGAGATTTCGAATACCCTGAAATCTTCAACGAATGGTATCGTTTGATGATCGACGCTGACTTCTGCGATTTCCTTCAAATCATACCCGAAACTCACATGAAAGTGTACAGCTTGTGCTTATATTATTCGCCCCATAGATTGGAGCAAGCGCGCTTACATGCTTTGATCAGCTTCAGAAACCCGTACACAGTGTCAGATTTTCACCGTCGACTGAGAAAATACATGAACTCCACCGAGGATGTTGTTTATAAAAAACCGTGGCTGAAGAAACTACATTGTCTCGACAGCATCGCCAAAGTCCTTCACAGTTTCGTGTGTAAGCCTGACCTGCATGGTTTAAAAGTACTATGCGTTCCAAAAATAGTTATGAAACATGGTGTGTGGCTCCATAGTGAGGGTTCAGAGTGTAAAGGGATCAAAGATAGTATCTCTGAAAAAATGTCAATCGGCTCAAAATTTATATTTGACGGTTGGGACGAAGGTAGTATAGAAATGAGAGGAGGTGACTATGATGATGTTTTTGATTTGCACAATAGTAGACACTGCAAGTGTCTCGGGGATGCCCCCGTGCATCAGGTTCCAAAATACCGCATTGAGCGTGACGAAAAATATTTAAGCTTTTTCAATAGCAACAGTGGGTTCGATTACGAAAGCTTTCTTGAGTACGATGCATACGAAGCATTGTCTCCCCGTACTCTTGTCGCAGATTACGAAAATGGTGATTTGTTTGGTAATTGGTATCACGCCATGATCAAGCCTGAATTTGTCCATTCTTTTCTTTCCGAGCCAAGAATCAAAATCTACAGCATGTGTCTTAGTCACACGAAGACCCAATTCAGGGGAAATTAAGGGAGAACGTTTGCACGCTTTGGTGAGTTTTAGAGATGGATACACGAAAAATCAGTTTCAACATGACATTGTGACCAACTCCCAAGTATCTCATGTTGAACAAAATTGGCTTTTGGACATCAACTGTCTTGACCACGCTATGGGCACCTTGACGATGATTTGCTACAGAGAGGGTTACAGATATAAGTCCGATAAAGAGGAAATCCGATACGCACGTAAAGTTTACAAAGACAAATGGTCTCGAGGTGAAAGAGATTGCTATTGGGATAAGTTGAAAAAACTCATTTCAGAGTATGCCTCTGGAGGCTCGAAGTATGTATACGAGGGAGAGACAGAGCCAAATGTGTATGATAGTATATACGAACTGCACTGCCTTGAAGATTCCCACTATTGCATGCGCAAAAGAAAGAAGAATATAAAAAATGAAGAAATATGTAATGAACGGTAAGTTTTGAAAAAATACGATGTTCATCGCCATTTTTTATCAGAGTGAGAAGGAGGAGTTATTTCGTGGCTCAAACATCACAACAATCGAATCGAAGAGGTCTAACATTCACTCCTAGTTGCACGTCTGCGAAAGAAATTTTTTAGCACACCGCTTCGAAAAGTATACCACTGCGAAGACTTAAATCGGCACAGACGAGTTTTTTCTGATCTCACACCTCCACGCAAACCTTTGAAAGGCCGCCGTTTTATGACACACTTCCTGGAATAAAATCGAAGACGAAAGTAATTCTACTTACTGAACGTAAATAATGGTACGTTATCTTACGTTTCGTCTCATGTTATGTTATATTTTATGCGAATTGATTTTAATTTAGGAATAGTGCCACCTGATGGCGGCAAGTTTTGGCTTCATTTGCAGTTTAAAACCACGTTCACACCGTTATATCCAATTATTTAGCTGTTTCAGTACACTTTATGAGGCTCAAAACTACAAAGGTATCTTCTGCAGATTGTAAAGCTAGGAATGAGTTTCAGACTCCTCCGATCTGTTCATCCTGATTTTTAAGCTTTCCTGAGTAGCAATTCTTTTCACGCTCAAACCGAAGTTGTTAATGGGCCAGTTACGCTGGTCACAGAATCGTGTTTTGCTTGTTCATTCTTGCAGACCAACTAAAAATAACCACTTTTCAAAGGACGAAATCTTGGTTAATATTCAACGTAGAATGTTGCTGTCTGGACAGATTTTATTTTTAGCTAATCCACAAGAATCGAGCATCAAAATACAATGTTGGTGCCAGTGCAACCGACTCATTATAATTGTATATCAACTGACCAACTTTTGATTGAGGAAGGCCATTGATTACAAGAGGCACTTGAGAGGAGGGGGGCTTCTCTAAGTACCAACCCCACGTAAGGAGGGCGGGAACAATTTTACAGAACTTTCGGCCTTCCTAATTAATAGCATTGGCGGCACATACACTCGAGCAATTAAATACATCATATAATTTTGTGTAAATAACCATACAGTCCCGAATAATTTGCATAATTTCTTATTTCTGAGTAAAACTTAAAATCCTCCCTTATTTAAAGCTGTATACTAATCACTAAAAATATGAAAATGTGTTGCTTTTTTGTTCATTGGAAATATTTTCGTTGCCTATGAGATTAATTTCACTCCGGTACTTTATGATTTTATAGTTCCAAGAACGATTCATATATTTTAGCTATAATAAGCTTATTTTGTTCCTAATTTCGTTTGTTGTTGTTTGTAATATTCCGTTAATAGTGCGAATATTTGATTAAAATGTTGTGGAAATTGATTTATGCTCTGTGCGAGTTTGCATTTATTTTCTTGCATCGATGATGTTGAGCCCTCACGAGTTTTTTTTTCTTCAAAAGCTCGTGTTTTTGAAGAGAAGATTGCAGATGCTTAATATTTTGTGACTAAAAATTGCACTGCTCTGCTGCAACGAACACCTTAATAATCGATTCTTCACCATAGCTTAAAATGGGGAAATATCGATAAATCGATCATTTACCCTTCGTCACTGCTACACTATATTGCTTACCCGTAAAGTTATTTTTTGGGCAATTCCTGGTTCTTCGTAGGATTTTTTTGACGAGTTCCGTAAAAAAAAAAATTGATTTTAAATTTTGTCAGGAAAACTATTATGTCACCCTACGAATTTTGAGTTGTGGGTGTTTTTTAATCATTATGCCAACAGAACGATTGAGGTTAGACTATTTTCTTTGTAATTGTGTCAACATGGCAGATTAGAAATTCATGTTGAAATAAGACTTCAAAAAAGTACATTTAATACTTTAAAAAATTATCATCTCTGATAGATTTGAAAATTTTACATTCTATCGAAAAAGTCGTTAGAATTAAAGATATTAACCACGAAATGATTATCGATTCAAGTTGGTAATTGCATCATAGTAGTGTTGCAGTAGCGTGCCCATATAAACGCCCGAAGGTATTTCTTCCTTTTTAAATTGAAGTGAAGTGAAAAAAAATATTTACACGATTAAAAATGCATTTAATCATGTAATAAATAGACTGAGTTTATTAGAAAGGAACCAACCCACATTTTCGAAAAAATTAAGTTAAGAATGTTTTTGAGTTTCACTAGTAGTTTATTTTCTCCTGTCAAAATCTGGAAGTCGAAAAAAATAAACTAGTTCGTGAAAAGTGAGGTTAAACTTTATTTTCTGCATTACGCCTTATGCATGGATAAAACTCCCAACCTCTTTTTCTCGGTTTCAACTCAATGTGGATTGGTTCCTTTTTAATGAACTCGGTCCAAACGCCAATGCATACTGAAAAAAAATTCTCGGCGTTTTTACCAAGGTCCGTTGGTACCTCTACCATCTCACTTTTTTTACCAATTATTGGTAATTTTACCAAGACAGACTGGTAAGCTTACCTAAAAACCGGTATCTTTACTGTTTTTTTCAGGTAAGAATACCACTTTCATTGGTAATCAATTCCCGGTAACTTTGCCATTTTAACTCGGTAATTCTACCACAGTCGATAAAAAATATTGGCGTTTTTACCGGGGTCTAGTAAAATTACCGAGAAAGTACCGAGATTTCTCGGTAAAATTACCAACTCCATAAATGGTAATTTACCAAGAAAAAACTGGGATCAAATAGAACCCTGAATTCTTGGTAATTTTACCCTTTTCTTAGTAAATACACCGAGATTTTTTTTTCAGTGCAGTTGTAGGGGAACACCAGTAACTTTTCCATAGGTTTAAATGGCAGACCAATCGAACTATCGCAAAGCACGCCACGCCACTGGTGATATGAGGTGTACGATAAAAACGAGTGAAGGAAGCACGTAAATGTGTTCATGATGTGTGCCACGTGCCACACTGCCGTGACTGCCGTGCTAAAGAAGAACGCCGTATGAATATTCGAGAGTTGCCAAATTTCCTTCTATAAAATGTCTATTTTGGAGGCTAGTTAAGAATACTTCTCCTTGAAATTTTCAAGAACTTAAGGTGAAATTGCGATCAAAATTATCTGAAAAATTACAAGGATAATATTCATAAGTTTACCAGGAAATTTGTGTTTTAGCAAAGGAAATTTGGCAACGCCTGAAGGTTCATACGGCGATTTTCCTTCGCACGGCAGCACGGACAAGAGGGGGAGAGTTAAATTGCTGATCACGCATGCGTATTAAATCAGAATCCTCATCAAATATTAAGAAAAAAATGAAAGCAAAAAAACCCGTTGCAGTAGAAATAATTATTGAGAACCGATTTTTTATGACAATATGTTAAATAACTTATTTCATGGTGTAAAATTCCTCGGAAAAATGGGTATGTTTGCACCCACAATACAGACTTGCACGAATGCAGACCCTAACGCAATGGACGAGGGCTGGGGAGACGGAAAGTTCAGACTTGGAAGTGAAAATTGAAAAATGGGCTCCTATGCATTTCATAACATTTGTGTTTCCCACCCCCTAACAATGTTATTACAGGAGCAATGACGATACATTGTTGGCCTGGAGACATTAAGTCATTGCGAAAATTTCAAAGTTAACTTTCGAATATAACTCTCAGCATGTAGGAAAGATACCACCAGTAGTGGTAAGATTCCACCAATATTATGATTGAAAACGACTGGCGACAGTTCTTTGGTCCATCACACCAGGAGGTCAATTTTTGAAATTTTGTGCATTTAGACCGAACAAGACAAGGACATTGGATATGTGCATGGAGTTCGCGAAGATGCAGAGTATGGCGTTTCCTCAACCTCAAAATGCCCCTAGAAACCTCGAAAATGTGTAAAATAACGAACAAAAATATCCATTTTTTTAGTGCTTGAATCCATGAAAATGAGTTGTCTTCGTCACTTGATCTCAACTAAAAACCCACCCTATAAGCAACAATCTCATCTAAAATCTCCGAGAATCTCGAAGGTCTCATAACTCAAAGAACTTGAATTCTCACAACAGAGCTTCCTGAATCCTGGGAAAATCTTCACCTTCTAACTCTTACGACTTAAACGACAGTAAGTTGGAGACGTAGCCATCGTGCGTTAAAATCCAGATAACTGGAAATATCAATATTGAGGGAAAAATCTCATCCGAGCATAATTTTTTTCCATAGAGATACGCTGTTCGGTGCAACACTAGCTACGACTATTTGTTCTAACTTCTGACTAGTGTCGAGACCCCCTTTGCTAGGGTGTCCCATTTTGGACGTTGAAAAAAAAAATTGCGAAATCCAACAGAGATACTTGCCAAAAAGTTGTCTCATGGTTATAGAAAAAAATCACAAAAAATCTCAGGGTCGTAGCTAAAAATTAATAGGTCCCACAAGGCACTTAAGTGGTTTTATCGATTCCTCTTCTTGGCGATCTCGGCAATTTCGCAGATTTTTTTCGGAAAATGCAATCGAGCTAGAAAGTTGCAAATGCTGATAATGAGACTTCTGATACTATATTTTAAGAGGAAAAGAAAAACTTTTTGGCGAGTATCTCTGTTGGATTTCGCAATTTTTTTTTCAACGTCCAAAGTGGGACTCTCTACTGTTTGCGCATCTCCCTCGTAAAGGACGTGTCCCATTAAGGAGGGAATCTTGGCCCTACCTTTGGTCGAAAATTAAAACAGCTTAGAATAATGTCATGTATGGTCAAATCGACTCGTAATCATCTACCCTGTGAGAACTTGTCCTTATTGAGGTGTTTTTGAAAGGTTTTTGCCTGATTTACCAGCGCAAAGTAGTGAATTATTGTAGTTTTCTCGAATAATTGCTCATTTTCGGTCCTAAATTAGATTGTTTATGTATGAGCTCAAGGGACCAACATTTTCATATTCAAATATGTTAATCTTTAGTACACCCATTACAACATATTTAAAGGAGGAAGTGGTAGTCGCTTGCGCTCATACATAAACAATCTAATTCAGGACCGAAAATGAGCAATTATCCAAGAAAACTGCAAAACTTGACTACTTTGCGCTGGTAAATCAGGCAAAAACCTTTGAAAAACACCTCAAGTAAGGACAAGTTCTCACAGGGTAGATGATTACGAGTCGATTTGACCATAGATGACATTATTCTAAGCTGTTTCAATTTTCGACCAAAGTAAGGGCCAAAACACCCTCCTTAATGGGACACATCATTCACATATTTTACATCAACATTCGCTTTCATCCAGGTCTCGCCAGAGAACGCGAATCCAGGCAAAGACTCCACCCTGGAGAGCAACCTCGTGAGGAGAAGCCACGCTGTTGTGTATCCCAACCCACGCCACGCCCGACATGGTATGCAACCGGAAGCCCACCGAACAGCATTTACTACGGCCCGTATCCTTCGCCCAGCTCGATTGAGTCGATTTGACCACACATGACATTATTCTAAGCTGTTTCAATTTTCGACCAAAGTTAGGGCCAAAATACCCTCCTTAATGGGACACATCCTTTTTGCCTGTCCAAAGAAAAACAAGCGGGAAAGTTCTAATACTGTCGTATTAGAAAAGCGCTCAGGTGTTAGTAAGTGTATTTAGTGGAGAAAGGAAGTATAAACTCCGTCGACTTGGCTGGGAAATGGAAATAAAACATCAGCTGATAGCAAAAAAAGGTTACCAAGGAAACCGTAAACGCGTTTTTTCGTTTCCCGAAAATGATAGCCACCGTTGAGCTCAAGCCACCGTTGAGCTCATCTGGCGCGTTTTTTAGGCTTCTTTTATTTTCAACGATCAATTTCGATAAGAATTACTCTACCGCTAAGGAAATTTCTTATAGACAAACGATCGAAACTACCCGCGCATTACGTTAAAAGCATAAAATACAGTTTTCACAGCTTTATTTATTTTAAAAATGGACCCCCTCCCCCAAGCCTACACATCGATGAGCTGGTGCGCCATTTAAACGCATTAGCACTAGTATACTAAAGTCCCTTTATACTGAGAGTCAAGACAATGTGAATCCATTTCTGATTGGTTCCCGTATTTTAGGCCTTCACAGTGTCACAAACGGGAATAAAGATTACAGTTTCACCGATTGCAAAGATTATAATCTGGAATGGACCGGGGAATTACGGGTTCGGCAAGGAACAAACGGAATGAGGGAAGGAACGAAGAAAGGAATTCGAGAATGGGCCGATCAAAGATCATGAAAAACGTTCAATTTCTGTAATCTTTATTCCCGTTTATGACTCCATGATGGGTGTTGTCTTGACTCTCAGTATAAAGGGACTCAATAGTGTACTAGTACTCAGAGGCAAGTCGAAATCAAAAAGCGCTGCCTATCAGGCTGAGCGCTTAAAACTCTCCACTTACCCTGCCACTCCATTTGTGCTGCTCTACGTGGATCCTCCTCACCCTGTCCAAAGCTCCCCCAACAACCGGGAGCAGATCGTTGACGGTGTGCGCGGGGTCGGCGAAGATGCAGAGCATAATGTCGTTACATGTGGATTGCATTTTGTAAAAAGGAACCACTAGCATTGCAATGTTGCTAAGATTGTGCAACTTCTTTTGTCTTGGAGGACAACCCCGATTAACCATTAATAGTTTCTATTTTACTCGCTAAAAACTGTAAATTTAAGACAAAAATTACCATCCAAATTTCATCGTTTTTCACGATTTCCGCAATTTTATTGCAAAAGATGAAGTTGCACAATCTTAGCATCATTGCAATGCTAGTGGTTCCTTTTTGCAAAATGCAATCGACAATATTCTAAGCTGTTTCAATTTTCGACCAAAGTTAGGGCCAAAATACCGACCTTAATGGGACACATCCTTTTTGCCTGTCCAAGAAAAAAAACTCCACTTACCCTGCCACTCCACTTGTGCTGCTCTCCGTGAATCCTCCTCACCCTGTCCAAAGCTCCTCCAACAACCGGGAGCAGATCATTGACGGTGTGCGCGGGGTCGGCGAAGATGCAGAGCATGACGTCGTTACATGTGACGTACTCCCGAAGCGCAGCGACGGCACCGCCGTCATCGGGAAGGCAGCCGTTGGCGACGAAGACGTCGATCTCGTGGTGAAGAGGGTCCAGGTCCTCGACGAAGGGCATAATCCGCGGGGAATCGGGCGTGAGGTCGTCACCTAGCGGGAAGCCGATGGGCATTGTGGTCGGCGGTTCGATCACGTCTTTGCCGTTCAGTTGGAGCATTTGCCCGATCCGGAGGGAGGGTCTGTAGGCCGTGAAGAAGGTCGTCTTAGCGTAGATCTCGTCGGCCAGGCGGAACCCGACGTCCTGACACTCCATCAACGTCTGCAACCGTCAAGTGGACGTATTCATGGTAAAAGGAACTTTGTGCAAGTGGAAATATGGGGTGTTCGCGTGCAAGCTGCATAAGAAATGGACGTATTTATGCTAAATGGAACTATGTGCAATGGAGATGTTGCATGTGTGAGGAATTTGCGATTTGACTGTTGATTCTCGTGTAAAAGTTCGCGAGAAACGCGATGGTGCCACTGGTTTTCTCTGAAATCAACTCCCAAGCTCATTTTTGGTCAAAACTTTTTTTTTCATCAGATTTTCACAGAGAGAAATTTTATTACACAAGTTTGGTCAGGAAGTAAAACGAAAATAACCCTGGCGTTTGGCTGGCAATTTCAAGAGGAAATGCCAGCTAGTTTCCTCGAAGAAAAAATTTCATAAGGACTCATGACTCCCCATAATAGAACAGAGATATTGGAGATGTTGTTGCATGTGTAGGGAATTTGCGATTTGACCATTGATTCTTATGTAAAAGTTCGCGAGAAACACGATGGTGCCACTGGTTTTCTCTGAAATCAACTCCCAAGCTCAAAAAAAAACTCTCAAGTTGAGGCCAAAATGAAGGGGATATCCCACGCTTTTCTGAGAGTCCATTTCTACATCAAAACAAACTATCCATGCAAAGACAGGGAGCAAATACAATATTGATAGGACTGCCACTTTATTTGGGGACTCCACAACTGAAAACACGGCAACCCTGCTAATTTGCTCCCTATTGAGCTTGGGAGTTGATTTCAGAGAAAACCAGTGGCACCATCGTGTTTCTCACGAACTTTTACATAAAAATCAACCGTCAAATCGCAAATTCCTCACACATGCAACATCTCCATTGAAATATCTCCCCGAGTTCCTCTGCAAAAAAAAACCCTCATATATTTCATTCTTAATTAGATGTGAATTGCAATTTTTAAAATCTACACCAATACTGCTGAAAGATCAGATTAAAGTTTTTAAAAGTATATTAATCCATGTCAAGAGGACATTGTTGTATGAATCAGATTGTAACACACTGAGAAAAAACTATGGTTTATAAACCTATTAGAGGTAAATATGGAACACCTATAATAGTCGTAAATAAACTAATGATTCTCGGTCTGTGAACCATACTAAGGTCTCTGTACCTAATTAAGGTACCCCGTACCATAACTAAGGTATATGTGCTATTATTATATGTAGAGGTACTACTATTAGTGGTGTTCCATATTTACCTCTAATAGGTTTATAAGCCATAGTTTTTTCTCAGTGCACAGTAATACTGAAAATTTTCCAGAATTTCCAAGAGCCGTCAGTTTCTCGTTTTCGAGGCACAAAAAATTTCATTTCCTACGATCTTTTTGACTTAATCGGGGGCAGACCTGAGCCGCGTTTGGAAATCCACCTGTTTAGGTATTTGAGAGTGAAAGAATGGCCATAAGAAAGTCACTATTAAGATTAAATGTTCAGAGACGACGCATGCATGACCTCGGTTGCATGTCTGTGGTTAAACTAGAATGCAGAGGATTAAAACTGGAAACATGTTATGAAATGGCAACCGGAATACCCTGTTAAGGCTCTTTCAAAGTACTTGATACTTGTCAGCCAATTTTAGTAGACACCCATTCCAGGTGATACAAGAATCCCTGTATGGGAAGTCAGCGGTTTCCAAAACGCCTTCAATTGTGATGTGATACCTTACGCATTCCGAAGAGTACGAATAGTTGTATCTTTGCGCCGTGGCAATGCGATGGTCAAATAATTTTATCACCCAACGGTACCGAAGAAGTACTGAATTTTTCTGCTTATGAGGTACTGAAAAAGTATTATAATAGTGCTTGATGCGTGTCAGCCAGTTTTAGTAGACACCCTAATTATGTAACACAAGAAACCCGCCATGGAAAGTTGGCAGATTCCAAAACGCCTTCAATTGTGGTGTGATACCTCACGCATTCCGAAGAGTACGAATAGTTGTTTCTTTGCGCCGTGGCAATGCGATGGAGGATTTATTTGGAAGTAGCCTCAACGCTGGCCTTGCCGGTTTTTCTTTGTCGCTATTGCAGCTTTGACAGCATAATTTAAGTGTGCCGAAGCTTATACTTAGCGAATGGGTCATTTATATAGAAAAAATAAACGCAAACAAGCGGTAACAAATATAAGTGAATAGGAACTCAATTCAAGAATCAACTTAACGGTCGCGGAAATCAGGGTAGGGTGGGATATCTCCTCCACTATGGACTTTGGCCTCACTTTGAGAGATTTTTTTCAGCTTGGGAGATGATTTCAGAGAAAACCCGTGGCACCATCGTGTTTCTCGCAAACTTTTACCTGAGAATCAACAGTCAAATCGCAAATTCCTCACACATGCAACGTCTCCATTATTTCTAGGTTGACAGATGCTCACCCATCCATTATCTTCCTCCTTGTTGTTGCACGAGTAGAACCCAGGTTCCAGTAGACGGAGCCCTCTTATTGTAACCCGCCTTCGATTATCGTCGTCAAGCAAGTTTCCCGGGGCCATCTCAATGTAGTACGTGCTACTGACTTCACTCACGAAGCTTAAAACCGTAGACATCGCTGTGATCACCCCGAAAATCATCTGGTCGAATCCCGGTTGAGGACACTACAACATCGAGTAGATTGCGTTTTGGAGAATGCAACCAAGAGCATTCCAATGTCGCCAAGATCGTGCAACCTTTTTTACCTTGGAAATATAACTGATCATCTAAACAAAATTAATCTTTACCCCCGATGAGCTACAAATTCAAGACGAAAACCACCTTTGTAATTTTAATTTTTTGCGTGATTTCAGTAACTTAATTGTAAATGACTGCAAGTTGCACAATCCTAACAACATTGGAATGCTATCTTGGTTCTTTTTTGCAAAATGCAGTCCAAGTGAACTATTAAAGTGCATCTTCAGTTCTTAGGAAAATGATTCTGTGTGCTGCCGTGCTAGGGAAAAACGTCGTATGAGCGATCAGGCGTTGCCAAATTTCCTGCGACAAATCAAGAATTTTCAGGAATATTTGGGAGTATTTATTCTCCGATTTTTCAGAGGGTTTTATTCGTAAATTGGACGTATTTCTATCAAACGGACCTAATGGATCCAAAGTGTCTGAGAATTTAAAAAAAAAAAAAAAAAAAAATTGCAACTCTCTTCAAAAATAAATATTATTTGAGAGGAAATCTGGCAACATTCGAATGTTCATACGCCGTTTTTCCTTAGCCGTCAGGTAGTCAATCGATTAATAGGTCGGTTGCTTTAATCACAGAATCGTGTTCTACAGGTTCAAGCTTATAGATTGGCAAAAGGAAATGAGATGCATCCGAACACCGATTTTCTACGTCCAGCGCTGGATTTTATAATTTTTTTACCTCGTGCAAGATTGGTTTAAGCGCTCCATGAAGGGAAGTTTGAGGGACAAGTTAAGCTAAAGAAGGACCTACGGGAGGTAGAGTCTCTTACGTGAAATTTTAAGTTTTTAATCAGTACTTTCCGTCCCTTCGTTTACTAAAAATGAAGTTGAAAATAAATTCTTTAGTAACTTGCTGTTTGAGACCATCAAACTCGGGTCACCTGGCCGAGAATCGGGCCCGGGACCTCCCGATCATAGCAGTGGCGTGGCGTGAATTGCGATACATCGATTGTTATGCCATTTAAACCTATGGAAAAGGATCGATAAACAGGGTGTTCGCAGCGAACACCTTAATAATCGATTCTTTACCGTAGGTTTAAATGGCAAAACAATCGATGTATCGCAATTCACGCCACGCCACTGGATCATAGGGAAGCGCTTAAGCCACTACACCATAAAAGGCCGACACTATACGTATAAGGCCATATTATGAAAAATAAAGTTCACAAAACTCAAGTGTCTTTGCTTATCGATTTCTTGTCTTTAAACGAAACTTCAGAGAAAATTAGACATTTTTTTTAAACAAAAAAGAATGTGTTATTCTCTGCTAAACTCGATCAAAACCTCAGCAATGGCCATAATGAGGATCCTTTTGTAATTAAAATATGTATCATGAGTGGATTGATAGTACTCACGTGAACTGAATTTCAGGGAGGAGAAATATTCGCGTTAATTTTCGCACAGTAATAATAGGTCAAATATATTTATTTTTTGTAGGAAATAAAAGGAAACGATGCTCGCAGAATTCAAGTTCCTGAACTGCATGAAAACCACTTGTATGTACAGTTCACTCTTATCTGCACCTAGGCTCAAAGAAAATCGTGCGCATCAACGGAATCTGGTGCTTCTACTCTCCTTGCGTGCGAATACTTTCACATCATTTTTTATTGTTGATATTTCACACAGCGTATGATTCTAAACGCACAGGTGCAATTTGCGTCCTCTCATGCCTAAATGGGTTTTATTTTAAGGTAGGCTAAAGTAAAGGTCACACGGATCGCGTTGTTGCCAAATTCTTCAAAAAACATGTTTTAAAACAAATTTTATTTAAAAATAACGTACCGTCAAACGGGGCTACTTGGGACGATTTTAGCACAAAAAAGCTTCTCCAAAACGAACCATACATTATTTTGCCAAACTTTTTTGTGCTAAAGGTAGTTCGTTGGTACGCATATCGAATTTTAAAGGAAAAAAAAATTTATGCCCCCCCTTATATTTTTTTTTTTCGATTTTCGACTGTCCCAAGTTACCCCGATACTCGGGGTAACTTGGGACACGAATGAAAATCAAGTGTTTGGCCCATGTTAGGCTCTTTCAGGGCAACATGGGACAGTAAACTGAATTTTTAAAAAAGTAAATTGAACATTTATCTATAAAATAATACAATTTTGGTAAGTTTGAACAAGTCTTTTAAAGAATTAAGTAGGAAACAAAAATGGCATGACAGCCTTGAGGAACTTAAAGCTAATATTGAGGTCAAAACGTTTCAAAGTTATCAACTAAGAGGCACCTATGGCAGTTTGAGTAGGTAGGTACCAACCTTTAGTAGGTAAGTAAAGGTATGCATTAAGAGAAGTATTCTTTCAAAATATTGCGAACATGTCTGTTAAGGGTTGATTTCGGAATTCCAAATTTTGTTGACGTCTTACCCTCTTACGCAGAGAAGCACCCTTTCGAATTGCTTAGACAGCTTTCTTCAATGAGTTCTGTGAGAAATCTCTGTATGCCCGAGAGCCTGGTTTTTTTTTGTACGTCCGGACCATGTTTCTTGTAAAATTACGAAATACCTGTCATAAACAGATCAGTACCTACTTAACTGATAAAAACCTGAATATAACCCAGGAAATCTCTTATCTCAAAAGCACTGCCAATAGGTCCTCCCTCTTAGTCTGTAATGCAAGGTAGAATTGGAAAACATGGAAACGATATCACTAAAAAGGAGAAAATAGGGTGTCCCATGTTACCCAGCGATTCCTAGTTTTTTGGTTTTTTGGAAATTTTGGGGATGAAAACGAAAATTTTTGTAAAACTGAAGCAGACCCCATCAACAGAGGCACATTTGTGACTTACTCACATATTAGAAGTTTGCAGGTGGTGGAAAGGTACTGAGATCCCCAGGAAAGTATAACGGTGTTCAAATATGACGAAAAAATATTAAAGAGACAAATATTTTTTTTTAAATACTTATTTGGGTTTCAAAATTCTTCTTGGTCATGAACAGCCATGCCGGAGTATGTAGAATGAGGTTATGGCATCAGAAGAACAAAAATAAACATTACAGTGCTACCACACACAACAACGCGAAAATTCCCTCGAGTGTCCCATGTTAGCCTGTAGTCCCAAGTAGCCCCGTTTGACGGTAATTACAAAGACATGTCTCGTCTCTATTTACTAAAATTAAATGAAAGTAACGTTAGACAATACAGTTATCTAAATGAACAGGAATTATGAATTTCTCTGTATATTATTTGGAAAAGTTAAAAACACAGGTGCACTAGTTAAATTACTGATGACATTCTTCTTTTCGCACTTCATTCATACTCTCATCCATACATTACAGAAAATTACTTACAAACTAAATCTCAATGGGAGTTTGAAGTTTTCCCACCTATTTAATGTTTTCACTAAAATGGTCACTATATATGAGGTTTACGGCTACATGCTTGCCTTCGGATTATTTTTTTGTCTTGAAGTCAGTCATCGTTTTTGCCCAAAAATTTTGATTAATGCCTTTAATTGAACAAAAAACGTGAAATAGAAGTACATGACTCATTTAATCTCATGATTCCTTTTCTCAGAATTTGTCGAGACTTCATTGAGAAATGATTTTTTGGTCTGTACACTGGGAAAAAAAAACACATAGGATCTAGAGTCCAGACTCTTAAAAACATCGACAAGAAAAAGTACTCTTGATCCAATCAGAATCTAGCTTAAATCAAGAACCAAGCCTCTTAATTTAAGCGGATTTCCTTTTAATTCAAGCAAAAATCCGATTGAATCAAGAGTATTTGTTCTTGTAATCTCTTTCTCTTTAATCCTGTATTTAGAGTTTTTATGGTGGTAGGAAAATTCAAACTTCTTTATCTCGATTTGAACCTAATGTGACCTAATACGCACATGTTAATTTTGATTTATTTTGGCTGTCCTTCAGAACTCCACACTGGAAAAAAAACACATTGGATCTAGAGTCCAGACTCTTAAAAACATCGACAAGAAAAAATACTCTTGATTCAATCAGATTTAAGCTTAAATCAAAAACCCAGCCTCTTAATTTGAG